>NC_061510.1:93626999-93652145 GCF_022539505.1 Lolium rigidum | reverse complement strand
CCGAACTATTCGGCACCCCATTGTAACCTGTTTTCATCATAATCAAAGAACAGACAGGCAGGACGTAAGGGTTTTACCTCATGGAGGGCCCCGAACCTGGGTTCATGCCTCCATTGAATCTGGGACAGTGACAGAAAGTTCTAAGGTTGTGGATGTGTTGTTGCCACTAGGGATAAAACATCGATGCTTTGTCTAAGGATATTTGTGTTGATTACATTACGCACCATACTTAATGCAATTGTCCGTTGTTTGCAACTTAATACTGGAAGGGGTTCGGATGATAACCCGAAGGTGGACTTTTTAGGCATAGATGCATGTCGGATAGCGGTCTATGTACTTTGTCGTAATGCCCCGATTAAATCTCATAGTACTCATCATGATATATGTATGTGCATTGTTATGCCTTCTTTATTTGTCAATTGCCCAACTGTAATTTGTTCACCCAACATGCTATTTATATTATGGGAGAGACACCACTAGTGAACTGTGGACCCCGGTCCATTGTTTACATCTGAAATACAATCTACTTTAATTGTTCTTTACTGTTCTCCGCAAACAAACATCATCTTCCATACTATACATCTAATCCTTTGTTTACAGCAAGTCGGTGAGATTGACAACCTCACTGTTACGTTGGGGCAAAGTATTTTGATTGTGTTGTGCAGGTTCCACGTTGGCACCGGAATCCCTGGTGTTGCGCCGCACTACACTCCGTCACCAACAACCTTCACGTGTTCCTTGACTCCTACCGGTTCGATAACCTTGGTTTCATACTGAGGGAAAACTCGCTCGTCGTACGCATCACACCTTCCTCTTGGGGTTCCCAACGGACGTGTGTTAACTACTACCACGCCAACAACAAGGATTTTTCACGGCGCCGTTGCCGGGGAGATCAAGACACGCCTGCAAGGGAGTCTCCCACATCCAATCTCTTACTTTGTTTTTGTCTTGCTTTACTTTACTTTATTTACTGCTTTGTTTGCTCTTATATCAAAAACACAAAAAAATTAGTTGCTAGTTTTATTTTATTTACTGTCTTGTTCTTTATATTGAAAACACAAAAAAAAATAGTTACTTGCATTTACTTTATTTAGTTTGCTTTATTTACTACTGCTAAAATGGGTACTGTTGAGAATACTAAGTTGTGTGACTTCACTAGCACAAATAATAATGATTTCTTATGCACACCTATTGCTCCACCTGCTACTACAGCAGAATTCTTTGAAACCTGCTTTACTAAATCTTGTTATGAGAGAGCAATTTTCTGTGTTAGCTCTGATGATGTTGCTGCCCATCTTAATAACTTTGTTGAACTATGTGAAATGCAAAAGTATAAGGATGTAGATGGTGACATTATAAAGTTAAAATTGTTTCCTTTCTCCTTAAGAGGAAGAGCTAAAGATTGGTTGCTATCTCTGCCTAGAAATAGTATTGATTCATGGACTAAATGTAAGGATGCTTTTATTGGTAGATATTATCCTCCCACTAAAATTATATCTTTGAGAAGTAGCATAATGAACTTTAAGAAATTAGATAATGAACATGTTGCTCAAGCATGGGAGAGAATGAAATCTTTGGTGAAGAATTGCCCTACCCATGGACGAACTACTTGGATGATCATCCAAACCTTTTATACAGGATTGAATTTTCTTCGCGGAACCTATTGGATTCAGATGCTGGAGGTACCTTTATGTCCATTACTTTGGGGGCGGCAACAAAGCTTCTTGATGATATGATGACAAATTACTCTGAATGGCACACGGAAAGAGCTCCACAAGGTAAGAAGGTAAATTCTCGTTGAAGAAACCTACTCCTTGAGTGATAAGATTGATGCTATTATGTCTATGCTTGTGAATGGTAGATCTAATGTTGATCCTAATAATGTTCCTTTAGCTTCATTGGTTGCCCAAGAAAAACATGTTGATGTGAACTTCATTAAAAATAATAATTTCAACAACAATGCTTATAGGAATAATTCTGGTAACAACTATAGGCCATATCCTTCTGCTAATGGTAATAGTTATGGTAATTCTTATGGGAATTCATACAACAATAATAGGAGTGTACCCCTGGTCTTGAAGCCATGCTTAAAGAATTTATTAGTACACAAACCGCTTTTAACAAATACTGTTGAGGAAAAGCTTGATAAAATTGATATTCTTGCTTCTAAGGTTGATAGACTTGCCTCTGATGTTGATCTTTTAAAATTGAAAGTTATGCCTAATAAGGATAATGATAATAAAATTGTTACTACAGCAAACGCCATCCAAGTTTGAATTAATGAAAATATTAGATTGATGGCTGAATTGCATGCTAGGTGGGAAAGAGAAGAAAACGAAAAACTTGCTAAAGAGAATAATGTAGCTAAAGTTTGGACTATTACCACCACTAGTAATGATAATGCTTCACATGTTGCTACACCCCCTACTATCAATGGTAAAATAATTGGTGCTGGCAATGTTTCTACTCCTAGTGCAAAGCGTGCGAAATTGCCTGAAACTGCTAAAACTGCTGAAACTGTTTGTGATAAAACTGCGAATTTTTTTAAAATATTGGGGACAATGATCCCATTGCTGTAGATCATAATGGTTTAGATTTTGATGATTGTCACACTCTAAAGTTATAAAGTTCTTATAAAAACTTGCTAAAAGTCCCAATGCTAGTGCTATAAATTTGGCCTTTACAAAACATATTACAAATGCTCTCATAAAAGCTAGAGAAGAGAAACTAAAACTTGAAACTTCTATTCCTAGGAAGTTAGAAGATGGTTGGGAGCCCATCATTAAGATGAGGGTCAATGATTTTGATTGTAATGCTTTATGTGATCTTGGTGCAAGTATTTCTGTTATGCCTAAGAAAATTTATGATATGCTTGACTTGCCACCACTGAAAAATTGTTATTTGGATGTTAATCTTGCTGATAATGCTATAAAGAAACCTTTGGGGAGGATTGATAATGTTCGCATTATGATTAACAATAACCTTGTCCCCGTTGATTTTGTTGTCTTGGATATTGAATGCAATGCATCTTGTCCCATTATATTGGGAAGACTTTTTCTTCGAACTGTTGGTGCTACCATTGATATGAAGAAAGGTAATATTAAATATCAATTTCCTCTCAAGAAAGGTATGGAACACTTCCCTAGAAAGAGAATGAAGTTACCTTATGATTCTATTATTAGAACAAATTATGATGTTGATGCTTCGTCTCTTGATAACACTTGATTCACACTTTCGCGCCTAGCTGAAAGGCGTTAAAGAAAAGCGCTTATGGGAGACAACCCATTATTTTACTTCTGCACCTTTGTTTTATATTTGAGTCTTGGAAGTTGTTACTACTGTAGCAACCTCTCCTTATCTTTATTTTATTGCATGTTGTGCCAAGTAAAGTCTTTGATAGTAAAGTCAATAGTAGATTTGGATTACTGCGCAGGAACAGATTTCTTGCTGTCACGAAATTGAGACGCCCCTGCTGTAGAAAATTTATAAAAATCTGCCAATTTACGTGCATGATCCTCAGATATGTACGCAACTTTAATTCAATTTGGGCATTTTCATCTGAGCAAGTCTGGCGCCTCTAAAAAATTCGTCTTTACGAACTCTTCTGTTTTGACAGATTCTGCCTTTTATTTCGCATTGCCTGTTTTGCTATGTTTGATGGATTTCTTTGTTCCATTAACTTTCGGTAGCTTTGTGCAATGTCCAGAAGTGTTAAGAATGATTATGTCACCTCTGAATATATGAATTTTCAATTATGCACTAACCCTCTAATGAGATTGTTTTGAGTTTGGTGTGGAGGAAGTTTTCAAGAGTCAAGAGAGGAGGATGATACAATATGATCAAGAAGAGTGAAAGGTCTAAGCTTGGGGATGCCCCCGTGGTTCATCCCTGCATATTTTAAGAAGGCTCAAGCATCTAAGCTTGGTGATGCCCAAGACATCCCTTCTTCATCGACAACTTATCAGGTCACCTCTAGTGAAACTATATTTTATTCCGTCACATCTTATGTGCTTTACTTGGAGCGTCTATTTTTTTTGTTTTTGTTTGAATAAAATCGGATCCTAGCATTCTTTGTTTGGGAGAGAGACACGCTCCGCTGTTTCGTATAAACACATATGTTCTTAGCTTCATTCTTAATGTTCATTGCGAAGGTTGAACTACCTCGTTCATTGTTATATGGTTGGAAACGGAAAATGCCGCATGTGGTAAATGGTATAATGTCTTGAATAATTTGATACTTGGCAATTGTTGTGCTCATATAGATCATGTTTAAGCTCTTGCATCATGTACTTTGTACCTATTAATGAAGAACTACATAGAGCTGGTTAAAATTTGGTTTGCATGATTGGACTCTAGAGTCTAGATATTTTCTGGTTAAGGTGTTTGAACAACAAGGAGACGATGTAAAGTCTTATAACGCTTACAATATGTTCATATGTGAGTTTTGCTGCACCGTTTCATACTTGAGTTTGCTTCAAACAACCTTGCTAGCCTAGCCTTGTATTGAGAGGAATTCTTCTCGTGCATCCAAATCCTTGAGCCAAATACTATGCCATTTGTGTTCACCATACCTACCTACTACATGGTATTTCTCTGCCATTCCAAAGTACATTACTTGAGTGCTACCTTTAAAATTCTATCATTTGTCTTTGCAATATATAGCTCATGGGAAAATAGCCTTAAAAACTATTGTGGTGAAGAATATGTAGCTATGCATCTTATTTCTTAGTAAGTTGCTTGTTGAGCGATAACCATGTTTCTGGGGACGCCATCAACTATTATACCTTTGTTGAATATCATGTGAGTTGCTATGCATGTTCGTTTTGTCTGAAGTAAGGGCGATTTTCATGATCAAATGGTTTGAGTATGCATATTGTTAGAGAAGAACATTGGGCCGCTAACTAAAGCCATGATCCATGGTGGAAGTTTCAGTTTGAACAATCAATCCTCAATCTCTTATGAGAATTTTATCGTTGTTGAATGCTTATGCATTAAAGAGGAGTCCATTATCTGTTGTCTATGTTGTCCCGGTATGGATGTCTAAGTTGAGAATAATCAAAAGCGAGAAATCAAATGCGAGCTTTCTCCTTAGACCTTTGTACAGGGCGGCATAGAGGTACCCTTTGTGACACTTGGTTGAAACATATGCTATGCAATGATAATCCATGTTAATCCAAGCTAATTAGGACAAGGTGCGAGCACTATTGGTATACTATGCATGAGGCTTGCAACTTATAGGATATCTTATACATAACACATATGATTTATTACTACCGTTGACAAAATTGTTTCTATGTTTTCAAAATGAAAAGCTCTAGCACAAATATAGTAATCCATGCTTCCTCTCGCGAAGGGCCAATCTTCTACTTTATTGTTCGATCGCTTTACCCATTCCTTCTATCTTAGAAGCAAACACTTGTGCAAACCGTGTGCATTGATTCTTACATGTTTACCTATTGCACTTGTTATATTACTTTGTGTTGACAATTATCCATGAGATAAATATGTTGAAGTTGAAAGCAAATCGCTGAAACTTATATCTTCCTTTGTGTTGCTTCAATGCCTTTACTAAGAATTTATTGCTTTATGAGTAACTCTTATGCAAGTCTTATTGATGCTTGTCTTGAAAGTACTATTCATGAAAAGTCTTTGCTATATGATTCATTTGTTTACTCATTGTCTTCACCATTGCTTCGAATCGCTGCATTCATCTCATATGCTTTACAATAGTATTGATCAAATGCAAGAGGGGTGTCAGGCAGGGAGACCCACTTTCTCCTCTTTTGTATGTACTTGGAGGAGATGTTTTACAGTCAGTAGTGAATGACTTACTTCATAATGAGTTACTGCAGTTGCCAATAATAACTGGGGACCCTGATTTCCCTATCTTACAGTATGCTGATGATACTTTGCTGATTATGCAAGCTGATGCAAATCAATTGGAAATTCTTAAAAATGCTCTGTATAATTTCAGTAAATCCACTGGTCTATATGTTAACTATCACAAGTCTTGCCTTCTTCCCATTAATATTTCTGATGAACAAGCACAAGATTTGGCTCAAGTGTTTGGATGTGTGGTACAGAGCATGCCCTTTACATATTTGGGACTACCTATGGGAACAACTAGGCCTAAGATACAGGATTTAATGCCCTTGGTGGATAGATTGGAAAGAAGATTAGTGGCCACCTCAACTTTCTTGGCATATGGTGGAAGATTACAACTTATAAGATCTTGCTTGAGCTCAATGCCTATTTTCTTCATGTGCTCTCTGGACATTCCTCCTGGTATTATTAAGCAACTCAACAGAATAATCAGGCATTGTCTATGGAGTGACAGAAAGTCTGATTCCAAAGGTAAATCACTAGCAGCATGGGACATGATCTGTAAACCCAAACAAAAGGGAGGTCTGGGAATTTTGGATTTTAAGAAGCAGAATGAAGCTTTGTTAATGAAGCATCTACACAAGTTCTATAACAAGGAAGATATACCATGGGTGAAATTAGTATGGAGTTATTATCCTAATGGGGTTCCTCAAGCTACAAATCTGTGTGGGTCTTTTTGGTGGAGGGACATTATGAAATTAGTGGATAAATACGAGAAAGCGGTGTACTCGCAACGAACTGTGGCAGTGATTCTATTCTTTTTTGGAATGATAAATGGAATGGGATTTTATTCTCGTAAAAATACCCAAGATCGCATTCCTTTGCTTTGGACACACTGCTCTCTGTCAAGGAAGTAATTCAATGTCAAGACAGATCATCTCTCTTTTATCTTCCTCTCGTCACAACAAGCTTATGAGGAATTCAATAACATGCAGCTTTTCCTTGACACCATTAGTCCGAACAGCTACGAGTACCGATGTTTGGGCAACAATTTGGAAGCGTGGTATTTTTTCAGCTCAACTTTTCTATAATCATCGCTTTTCACATCTGCCAAATAGTAGACTGCATTCTTGGATATGGAAGTGTAAAGTGGTCTTGAGAATCAAGGTTTTTGCATGGCTCTTAGTCAGTGATAGGCTGAATACTCGAGATATGTTGCGCAGAAGAAACTGGAATGTCACTTCAGATTTTACCTGTGTGTTATGCCCTACTCATACTACTGAGGATTGGATTCATCTTTTCTTTGATTGTAACTTCAGCAGGAGGATATGGAATTATTTACAAATTGAGTGGACACAGCATGACACAATTGAGGAGATGTTTATTGCAGCCAGGAAGGTGTTCTCCAAGCCTTTTTTCACAGAAGTTGTTATTTTAGCCTGCTGGCACATTTGGAAACAGAGAAATGGAGCAATTTTTGAGAATATCAGACCCTCCTTTGCTTCCTGGAAGAGACAGTTCGTGCATGAAGCCTCTTTGCATGTGCATAGAGTGACAGACAAACATTCTGACATGTTTAAATCATGGATTGACAATCTCTTGTAACTTTTTTTTTTCTCTTTCTTCTTTGTATATATCTTTCTGTACAGTTGGTTGAGTTTTAATAAAATGCTGTGGGGGTTTTGCCCCACAGTTTCATGGTTAAAAAATAGTATTGATCAAGATTATGATAGCATGTCACTTCAGAAATTATCTTTGTTATCGTTTACCTACTCGAGGGCGAGTAGGAACTAAGCTTGGGGATGTTTGATACGTCCCAAACGTATCTACAATTTCTTATGTTCCATGCTACTTTATTGATGATACTCACATGTTTTATACACATTATATGTCATTATTATGCATTTTCCGGCACTAACCTATTTACGAGATGCCGAAGAGCCGGTTGTCGTTTTTCGCTGTTTTTGGTTTCAGAAATCCTACAAAGGAAATATTCTCGGAATTGGACGAAATCAACGCCCAGGGTCTTATTTTTCCACGAAGCTTCCAGAAGACCGAAAGGATTACGAAGTGGGGCGACGAGGCGACGCCACACTAGGGCGGCGCGGCCCAGGCCCTGGCCGCGCGGCCCTAGCGTGTGGGTCCCTCGCGTCGCCCCTAAACCTACCCTTCCGCCTACTTAAAGCCTTCGTCGCGAAACCCCCAGTACCGAGAGCCACGATACGGAAAACCTTCCAGAGACGCCGCCGCCAATCCCATCTCGTGGGATTCAGGAGATCGCCTCCGGCACCCTGCCGGAGATGGGAATCATCTCTCGGAGGTCTCTTCATCGCCATGATCGCCTCCGGATCGATGTGTGAGTAGTTCACCCCTGGACTATGGGTCCATAGCAGTAGCTAGATGGTTGTCTTCTCCTCATTGTGCTATCATGTTAGATCTTGTGAGCTGCCTATCATGATCAAGATCATCTATCCGTAATCCTACATGTTGTGTTTGTTGGGATCCGATGAATATTGAATACTATGTCAAGTTGATTATCAATCTATCATATATGTTGTTTATGTTCTTGCATGCTCTCCGTTGCTAGTAGAGGCTCGGGCCAAGTTGATACTTGTGACTCCAAGAGGGAGTATTTATGCTCGATAGTGGGTTCATGCCTTTATTGAATCTGGGATAGTGACAGAAAGTTCTAAGGTTGTGGATGTGTTGTTGCCACTAGGGATAAAACATCGATGCTTTGTCTAAGGATATTTGTGTTGATTACATTACGCACCATACTTAATACAATTGTTTGTTGTTTGCAACTTAATACTGGAAGGGGTTCGGATGATAACTCGAAGGTGGACTTTTTAGGCATAGATGCATGTCGGATAGCGGTCTATGTACTTTGTCGTAATGCCCCGATTAAATCTCATAGTACTCATCATGATATATGTATGTGCATTGTTATGCCTTCTTTATTTGTCAATTGCCCAACTGTAATTTGTTCACCCAACATGCTATTTATCTTATGGGAGAGACACCACTAGGGAACTGTGGACCCCGGTCCATTCTTTACATCTGAAATACAATCTACTGCAATTGTTCTTTCCTGTTCTCCTTAAACAAACATCATCTTCCACACTATACATCTAATCCTTTGTTTACAGCAAGCCGGTGAGATTGACAACCTCACTGTTACGTTGGGGCAAAGTATTTTGATTGTGTTGTGCAGGTTCCACGTTGGCACCGGAATCCCTGGTGTTGCGCCGCACTACACTCCGTCACCAACAACCTTCACGTGTTCCTTGACTCCTACTGGTTCGATAACCTTGGTTTTATACTGAGGGAAAACTCGCTGTTGTACGCATCACACCTTCCTCTTGGGGTTCCCAACGGACGTGTGTTAACTACTACCACGCCAACAGCAGTGGGTCGCCGACGACGACGCGCTTCGCGTCGCTGCCGAGGCGGCGGCGAAGAAGGAAGGGGACGCGGAGATGGTGGAGGCGGGTGCGGACGGCTGGCACGAGACCGCGGACGGCTGGTACGAGGCCGCGGAGGAGGGGGCGGCCGCCGCGGAGGAGGAGCCCGTGAACGAGGAGGACCTCGCGCTGGCCAACATCAACGGTGCCATCGAGGAGCGTCTCGCCGACCTCACCCGCGTGACGAAGGAGCACGAGGCGACCTGCCGGGCCGGCCGCCGCCGATTAGGCGACCTCCTCGGGCAGAAGAACGAGCTGCTCGCTATGCGAGCAGCCCGCCACCTCATCCAGATGCCCTAGCCCAAGCGGCGCGCCCGGGAGGCTGCTGCGTCGGCGGAGCGCGGCCGACAAGAGCGCATGCGCCGGCGGAACGGGAACCACGAGGCCCAGGCCGCCGGCCGCGTCCGCCTGGAGGCGCGCACCGCTATGGAACGCGCCGCCCTGCAGGAACTAGAGCTATGCGGGAAGCGGATGGTGCCGCCTCAGGAGGCGGAGCGCGAGCGCCCGAGGCGCGCGAGCGGAAAGGAGGAGGATCAAGTCCTCCGCCGCGCCACCCAGCTCGAAGCTGGAGTGGAATCCTCACGCGTATAGGCCATCCGCGTCGAGTGAAATCCACGGCGCCGACGGCGAGCCGGTGAAGAGTCGCCGGCGAGGCCGCCGGCCCCGTACGTATTAGGATAGAAGTAGTAGGCTAAAAAAAAATTGTAATGGGTACTTTTTAATGAAAAATATTTGTTATGTCCATGACACGCGGGCCAGGGGTGGACAAGGGGCGGACGCGCGCGGCCAGCCATCGGCGTCCGCGGCCACGCAAACTCGTCCCAGATTTGGGCCGGGTTTGGGTCGTCCCGGACGGCGCGGCCATCCGTTTTTGGGATGGGTCCACACGCTGGCCGCGTTTTTGTCCGTTTCGACCCATCCGAACGCACGCGCGGGGATGGCCCGTTGGAAATGAGCAGGGATTTTAAGCATATCCCACGGGCCCACTCGCCGCGCTCCTCCAGTCAAGGCCTCGAAGGCATGAGAGGACCCCACCAGCTAGGTAGGCCGGTGGCCTCGCCCGCACGGACGCACATACATTCAAGGCTAGCGCGGCAGCCATTCTTTTTCCCACCATGTTCGACGAGAAAATCATCGGACGGACGTCGTGTCGGTGGCCGGCCGTCTCACCCACGCGGCCACGCCTCTTTCGGTCGTCAACTCGTCCATCACCCGGCACCGCATGTCCGTGCGTCTCTACTACACTGTGCCACGGCCAGCATGAACGGGAGAAACTGACTTCCCTTTTCACATGCTCCTATTCGCAGCACGTACCTGCCACCTCCAGGTGGTCAATGATGGGTTATGGACAAATCATGACCATTCTCTTCTCGGCCTCTAAATGATGGACAATTACACTTAGTACATCTCCAGCGGCGCGATGCATTTCGGACGTCCGAAATATCCGTTTGCGTCACGCGGCGGACGCTCGACAGATCGTTTTTGTCCGCGCGTCCGTTTGCACCTAGGGGTGGCTCCAGCGGGCCGACGCATTTTCACGTTTGCATCAATTTACGAAGTTTTCAGACAACAAAATAAGGAAATCAACGAAGTCATAGTTATTACATTTAAATTTTTAAAAGTCGACATGAAAATAAGATAGTATTTCTCTAGGCATGATCTTCATGGCCAGCCAATGTCCACTGATGCTCAATCAGATCCGTTTGCAGCTGTTTGGAGACGTTCTCGTCAGTGACTTCTACATTCCTATGTAGATAGTCCTGCCAAGATGAAGCTCCAGGAAGTGGCGCAACCAGCTCACCTTGGAATTCCCAGTGGTTCTTATTGCGGCCATCAAGACGTTCGTTCTCAACGATCATGTTGTGCATGATCACGCAGCATGTCATCACCTCATGCATGGTCTTCAGCGACCATGTTCTTGCCGGGTGACGGACAATTGCCCACCGAGCTTGGAGCACACCAAATCCTCGCTCCACATCTTTCCTGCAAGCCTCTTGCATCTTGGCAAACCTCCTCGTCTTCTCGGAGTTTGGATTACGGACAGTCTTCACCAAAATGTGGTCCAGTCAGGGTAGATGCCATCAGCAAGATAATATGGCTTGTCATATGCATTTCCATTGATCTCATAGCCCACACGGGGAGCCTTGCCTTGCATGAGCCGGTTGAAAACCGGTGATCGGTGCAACACATTGATGTCATTGTTGGAACCGGCCATGCCAAATAATGAATGCCAAATCCATAAATCTTGAGATATGACAGCTTCAAGAATGGCAGTCCGTCCCTCCTCATGCCCGCTGTACGCACCCTGGCATCCAAATGGACAGTTTGTCCACTGCCAGTGCATGCAATCTATGCTGCCAATCATTCCTGGGAAGCCTTTAGACTCGTTGATAGACAGGAGCCGCCTTGTATCCTCAACAGTTGGCTCCCTACAGTAATACTCTCAGAACACGGCAATCACGGCTCGGCAAAACCTGTACATGGCATCAAGGCAGGTGCTCTCACCCATTCGAAGATACTCATCGAATATATCCGCAGCCATTCCATATAAGAGCATGCGAATAGCCGCGGAGCATTTTTGGTAGGAGGTGAAGCCTAACGCACATGTTGCATCGCGCCTGCATTGAAAGTAGGGGTCGTAGTTTCTGACGCCCCGTAGAATGACCAAGAACAGGTCCCTTGACATCCTGTATCGGCGCTGGAACAGTTTTTCCGGGAAGATCGGATTGGTGAGGTGGAAGTAGTCCTGGTGGAGGCGGGCCTGCCCTTCCACTCTGTTGCGCGGCAGGTTTTTGGAGCGTCCCTTCACAGAGCCCCGATGCTGCGGCCCCGGGTTAGAGGTGAACTCGTGGATCATGGAGGCCGCAGTAGTTGCCAATGTCTGCGTCGACTGATCGGACTCCTCGTCGGAAGAGGAGTCGACGACCTCCGCGCGGAACTTGTTCAACATCTGCCACATGTCCATCTGCGTGGGTACAAACTGCGGATCAATGGCCGCGCACAATAGCGCCGAAAACACGAGTAAGAAACCTATCGGCGCAATTGACCGAATAGGCCGTGGGCGGCGCGGAAGGGCGGCGCAGCCGGGAGCGTTTCGCCCGAAAACAGCCGGCAGGTACGCGGCGGAGCCAAGCCCGAGTACGCTCCTGCTCTCCCGCGCGGCAAGAACGAAGCTGACGGCGACTACTACGGCGCTGCGGCCGGACGGCGGCGGGTGGGGTTGGGGTGGTGGCGACGCACTAGGGCAGCAAAGAAGGGGAAAAAGAAGCAAATCGAAGCGGTCGATTTCGCTGTCCCTGACATGCGAGACCGGGTAAGAAATGGAGGACGCTCCGCGCGACCGCCGAGCGTCCGCGGAGACGCAAACCTAGCGCATATTTGGGCCAGGTTTGCGTCTCCGCGGACGGCCCGGTCACTTTGCGTCGTCCCGCTGGAGCAGGCCCCAGACGCATTTCCGATTACGGCGGACAAAAACGGTCGCTCAGCGTCCGTTTGCGTCACGCCGGTGGAGATGCCCTTACGAGTTGGCTAAATTAAGGACACAGTTGTGGGTGCAACATATTCTCGGTACACTGACCAGATGATTGCTAGAAAACGAGTATACAAGTTTAGTTTAACTAGAACTCTACAATATCTTGTACTTCAGGTTTCTTCTGCATGTATCTCTCTATATGTGTGTATATATCTTGAGGCTCACCGAAATAAACATGAAACAAATATTAGGTTCTATAGTTTTGTACCGTGATGCCATCTAATCTCTGTTGGATTCCACACTGAAGGAAGCAATCAAACGATTCAGGGCATTTACAACTCATATCATAACTCACGACTATCACGAATCACTAAGCAATGAATAGGACTAGCATTTTTCTCGGTTGCAACTCTATGTGAAATTAATTAGTTGTAGTTGCAACTCATGCTTGCACGAATCATATTGCGATTGACTACTCCCTCTGGTTCTAAATACTTGTCACGGGTTCAATCTGTGACAGCTACTTCGGGCTGAGGGAGCAATGGAGCATCATCGTTTTTGCACGCTGGAATAATGGCAATAATAATTCGGGAAACATGTTTTTGTTTGAACTGAAAGAGAGCACGGAATATGTTTTGATAAAGCTTGCTGGGAACAAGACGGGTCTAATTATTAAGTGCTCCCACCGGTGCTAATTATTTGTCACAGATTTAGTTAAAATGTACGCTAAAACATACCTATGTTGATTAAACCTGCCAAAGATATTTAGCGCGGATGGAGTATTGTTTTCCTTTGGCAGATTAGGTGGCTACTACGTTCCGAAAACACCTCCATCACCAAAATCAATTATTACCGTCCGCGTTGCTTGATGTCGAAGGAACCTGATATCAATGGACTTGTACAGGAAGACAGTAAACTCAACTCCACCATTTGCAACGTTCGAATTCCCAAATATGTTGCGGCAACGTTCGGAAAACTTGATGGAACTTGTGAACTGTAGTATGTACGTCATTGCTCCAAAAACAGGGTTACGAAAAACCTCCCGAACTAGTTTATTTATGACACTGTACTATGGCGTGCTTGACGTAATCTCCCAACTTTGGCGCCTATGAATTATCATGTTGCTGTCCAACCCAATGCAAGCTGGTTTAACGCATTCAATCGTTCCTATGCGTTACATACCTTTTTATGAGCCCTTAGAGCATCTCCAGTCGCGTCCCCCAAACCGTCCCCCAAACCGCGCCGGATTGAGCGTTTGGGGGACGTGTTTCGTTCGTGCCGCGTTTGGGGGACGTCGCTCCCCAGTCGCGTCCCCCAAACAAAATTTCGCAAATTTTAAACTTGACTAGATTCGATTAGATTCGTCCAAACTTACATAGATTCGAACGAAATTTGACTAACTTTAAAACTAAACCTAATCTAGAACCACTTGCGGCGGCCGGAGGCGTCGTAGTACTGCCGGAAGTTGTACATCTCGTCGGTGACGACCTCCTGCTTGACGCGCTCGTCGACGGGCTCGTCCACGGGCTCGTCCTTCACCAAGCCGCTTGGTCCTGCCTCGCCGTCGTCGGTGAGGTCCACCAGCCGGCTTGCCGGAGTCGCGGATGGACATGGCGATCGCCGCGTCCGGGTCGCCCCTCCGGGCGTCCTTGTCGTCCATGGACGCCAAGAACGCCGCCCGCAGCCCCGGGCGGTCCTCGGGGTCGTCGGCTGCCGGCGATGAGCCGCTGCTGCCGCTCGTACTCCGCCGGCGGCCGCCGCCTCGCGACGCTTCCTCCGGCTCCTCCTTCACCTCCGGCTTCGGGATGAGGAGGGCGCCGCCGCGCCTCCCTTGCTGCCGCCCGCTGCCGCTACCGCCACGCCTCGTGTTGACGGGCGTCCGCCGGCTCCTCCTTGACCTCCCGTTTGGGAACGGTATACGGCGCCGACCGGTACGACGACGACGGCGTCGATCGCGCCGGCCCCGAGGAAGAAGAGTGCGAGGAGGACGAGTACGTCGTCCTCCTCGGCTGCCATTGAGGAGAAGGCGGCGGCGACGACGGCATCTCCGGCCCGCGGAGCGCCGTTGCGGAGGCCGCGGATGACGTTCTCGAGGGTACGCCCGGAACGCCCCGCAACGAGGCGCGGCCTTCCCTGTTCCGGCTCGTTGGGCCCGCCGATGAGCCCGTCGGTGCTGTGCAGCTCAACGTCGTACTTGGCCTTGAAGTACGTCGTCCACCAGTCGTCGTTGTCCTTGGCCGCCCATGTCGGATCCGCCCGCTCCTCGGCGGTGAGTTGAGCCCGACGGGCCTTGATGGCGTCCCGCCATTGCTGCGTGTCTGGCTTCGGCGGCGGCGGGATGCCAATGCCGTTCACGGCCATCTTCCAGCCGCCGGCCGCGCTGGCAGCCGCACGTCCGGCGGGGACCGGATACCGGGCGTGGTACGGCGCCCACGCCTCCGCCACGATGAGGCTGCCGCGGCCGAAGCCGTTCGCCGCGGCGATCTTGCGGGAGGACGACATTTTTGAGCGGCGAGTAGAGGATCCGGGAAGGGGAGGCGGCGGCGACGAGAAGGATTATGATGAGCGGCGATAACCGGAGGGCGTCTTGAAACAGCGGCGGCAGCGGGTGGTTGCACGCAATAACTCCGGCGCGGACGGCCACGCGGCCATGCACGACGAGACGCGTCCCTGCGTCGCCTGGGAAAACAGGGACGCCATTAACGTCGCTTGACCAAAGGTAGGCGACGGGGTTTTAGCCTTCCGTGCCGCTGACGCGTCGGCCCCGCCACTCCCCGCCTCGCTTTTCGTTGTGTCCGGTGTCCCCGGAGCGTCCCCTGTGGGACGGGGACGGGCTCGGGGCGCCGGACACCGTATCGGGCCGCGCCGGAAAAAAAAGGGCTTTGGGGGACGCGGCTGGAACGCTTTTTTTGTCCGGCGCGCCCCAAATCGCTTTGGGGGACGGTTTGGGGGACGCGACTGGAGATGCTCTTAGAGCGGTGCATGCAACGGCACTTGGAAAAAAAAGGTGCGAGGCCAACCTTGGAACATGTTTGCAAAGTCGGCATTATCCACAATTTGGTCAACTTCTTTTCAGCAAAAGGTCGGCCACCCAAAGCCGGTTTGTGATTGCAAGCCAAATGAAGAACTTGGTTTTACGATGGGCCAAAATCTGCCACACCACGGTGTTCATCTCGGCTTGAGGAATTGTGTCTTCTTTGTCGAAGCTGCCAAGTACTATTATTCTCTGTTCGCCGAATGATTCGAAATGATGTCGTCCTCAATGTTAGTATCAAGTTGCAGCTCCCTTAGCTTTGCCTATAACTCAACACATTGGGTAAAATGAGCCCTCGGAAATTGGCACCAGATTAAGTATAGAAATTGGTAGAAGACATACTTTCCTGGATTCTGATCTTCATGTTCTTCTTTACTGGACAGAGCGCAGCTAAAGCTCCAAATTTCCCTGTCCCAGTGGAAGGTGATATCAGAACAAGCTTGGCAGGTGACTGCCTCGCAGTATTATAGTCGAAAGCCACACTCTCACTGCATCTCCTTCCTCACTCGTGCACCGATTTTTCTTTGTGACCATTGACAAATGCAGCCTCCTGTCGTCCATATCCCTTACATACGTGTTCTAGGCTTCCAGCGTATAATAACTAACCACATATGCCTTTTGCATCCTCTGCTCCACTTGCTACATTATCATGCTTGGAAACCAAGCGAAAAACTAAACAAATATGGATGCATGCGTACACTGATGAACAGTTGTCGTATCTTGTATAATGGTGTCAGGTCGCCGTCGGTATGCGACGTACCACGCTTCAGTCGTCGGTCGATCGGTAGGCCGTACATCTCAATCCTTGTGTATGTATGTGCAGGTGCGTCTTTATATTTTTCTATGGTCCTGCTTCTTTTGTGGAGCGATCAACTAATTAACATGTCTACAGTGCATAGTGATTTCTTTTTGGCAATAGTTTTGTATATTTTGGGGTATCTAGAACAGCCGGAAGCATAAGCAGACGTGTGTAGTGAGAAAACGCTTTTGGGTGTAGGTCTCCATTTAGAATACACAAGTGTTTGGTGGCCCTCCGATCCTATATGTATGGTTGTATCACACGAAGCAAGATCACGATACCGCTATTCCACGTCCTTGTCAATACTCAATGCCTGATCTACTGCCAGGGTGCTGAAGATATATGGCAGGTCGTTTTCAAATTCCGGAGAGCTGTTGAGGTCTGAAAAGAGTTAGATCGAGCTTTTGTTAAGGATCGCTCCAGATCAGTAGTTAGGAACATCTAGTCAGTCGGCAAGGAAAATGATCACGTGTCCTCAATCACTCGGGGTTACATGAAATGTTTGCGATGTCGGCATCGTATATTTGGTTCGAATGGTGGCAATTTCTCCATGGTGAACTAATTCAACCTTGTACTAGAATTGGGGCGGCAATTTGTGCTATCGGTAAACTTAGCGAGGCGGGAAAGGAAAAAAGATTCAAAAGATGAGTGATGGGTAGAAAAAATCAATGCCGATGCTGCATAACAGTCAGAGAGTGAACTTCTGTTGAGGAACCATTATGTCGTTGTTAAATTAATCAATAATATATGGCTTTGTGCATCATTCGACGCAGAGGCAGGGTGTCATCCTCCTTTTCGAAGAAAAAAAAGTTATGGAATACATATCTAGTAAGTCAGCAAAGAGAACGATGTCATGTCCTCATTGATTTAGGGTTGCATGAAACATTTGCGATGTCCGCATGCATAGTATGGCAGTTTCTCCATAGTGAACCGATTCAACCATGTAGTAGAATGGCCATGGAAGTTTGTGTTACCGAAAATTTGTGAAACTGGAAAGAAAAAAAGAACGTTCGGAAGATGAGCCGACGAGTAGATATGGTAAAATCAATGTCGACGTCGCCTAACATTCTCGCTATGTTCAAATATTAGCTAGAGTGACAATGTTAGCTATGTTCGCAGCTGAGAGTGTGTGGCTACAGTGTTGTTCTACCTGATTGCAAGCTTCCAACACAGCATCAGTTGTTAGCTACTTTTGCCCTGTCAGGGTACTAGCTAGGATAAACCGTTGCAAATACGCCCGTTAATTTGCACCGACGGTGCAGACGACAGAGGGCAGACGTATGCATGGTGGATCAACGGTCACGTCCGGACGTACGTGCCGCTGCTTTCCCTCTGTCCCCGGTCGACGACGAAAACCAACGGAAACATCAATGAGCTCGCGCGGCAGCCGGTCGGTGTGAGGATCCGACGAAGGTACAAGCACTCGAGTGCATGCACGCCGTTTATCCTGTGCAGTTCACGCGCGCGGCCGGTCTAGGCTCTGAACTGGTGGTGGTGGTGATGATGATTCGGCGCCGTGCCAAACCCTGGGGGAAGTGGTGCTGGTCAGTAGGAGGCAGCGGAGCCTGTTCATCTATGATTGCCAGGTGCTATACATTGTAGATACCCCTTTTCCAAGTGGCAAGTGCCGTTAGCGTGTACCGATCACGGTACGTGGTGACGGGAAGAAGAGACTGAAAGAACGTTGTCGTAGGCTCCTAGCTGCCACTACTTGCCCTAGTTTTTTTTTTCCCTTAGAGCAATCACGTAGTTTATTATAATAAAAATCAAGTAACTTAGTTTTAAAAATCTAAAAACGAATAGACAGTTTAGGAGAAAAAAACTGTTACGAAAACTTTGCAAATAGAGCCTTAAAGGAAAAAAAATACATAACCATTTCTAGGGTTTCCTACACGTGTCGAAGCTAGTAGCCGCCACCTAAACACACGTTGGAAGAGACGCTGAGCCTTCGCCATTTCCAGATCCAAAAATGCACCATCTTTGCCGATCTGAAAGATCGATGAGCACACGTTGCTATCTATTATGAGACATCGCCATAAAGATAGGCATCAGTATGTGAGTAGAGTTGAGATAGTTATTCACTCAGGCGTTGCTCCCACCACCCGATGTTGCGCACGTGGTAGAACTGTAACTACAATTATCGTTGGATTCTTCCCTTGAATTAATAGGCTCTTCGGGCTTCAGGTGCGCTAGTGGCCACACCAGCAGTCGTGGACCGAGACGAAAGGGTAGCCCTCATGTGGCAAATTCCAGCGCAGTTGTTATATTTTAAGATAACATTACTTCAGATTTAAAATAAGCATATATCACTTTTATCTAGAAACAAATGTACTGTGTAGATAGGAAAAAAATACGACACTCATTTAAAATAGAGGGAGTAGGATTCTAGAGCAGGCGTCAGAGAAAAGACCAGCCCAGACATGAGTCACTTGTACAGCCCACTCGCAACTCTAGTAGACTCATGCTCAACCTGGACATTGCTGGCCAAACACACACCTCCTAAGCGCACGGTGCTGTCGGATGGCCCAAACTCCCAACCGTCCGAACGTCAACAGTCCAGCGTCGCCTGCGTTTGTACCTTGGCTGGGGTGCACCAACAAAATGAACGTTTTTTTCTTTATTTTCCCTATATTGTTTTGAAATCACTAGAAAATGCTGAATTTTGCAAAGATCTACAGTTTCCTCTATTTTTTACATGTGGCGCCTATCATACTTGACAAGTATCGTAAAAACAGAGTGTCTGGGTGATATTTTTCTTATGATGGATGCGTCTGTATTTTCTATTTTGCCACGTTAATAGATTTTGACAAACTTCTTTTTCATACTTCAAAACTAATACAAGCGCCTTGCGCTTGAAAGTGCAAGACATGTACTTCGAAGCACCCGAGCACTGCACCTGGAAGCACCATTGCACCGGAAAGCACCGGCGGAGCGTGGGGCGAAACAAAGGGAGGGCCAATTATCTATAGTGCCAAAAAATATTGCATGAAATTCTTGTAAAACAAAGGAACAACCTTCGACAGCTGCAAATGCAAAATCTCCTTTTCTTTTGTAAAATTTCTCAATGGATGTATCTTGAAGACTTGAACTAAAGTGGACCTACCTAATGGATTTACACACAAAAATAGTATGGAGTAGATCAGTTTTAATGTGTATTCCAACCACGCACTAAATCCAACAAAGTAGAGTTATTTTCTAGTTTCAAATCAACTACATATCAAGGGGATGGGGATTGGAGGGAAGAATTGAGAGATAGGCAGCTATGCCATGGGGATTCGAGGTAAGAAGCAAAGACCTAGTGACGAGGAGCTCTCGGCAATGCCCACCATGAGGGGCTTAGGGTTGACGAAATCCTGCAGACTATCACGAGACATCGGATACCAAACAAACGGGGAGAGAGATTTACCCAGGTTCGGGACCCTCTATGAGGTAAAACCCTTACTTCCTGCTTGTCTGATCTTGATTTATCGAATATGTCGGGTTACAATGGGGTAGCTGATAGGCTGCTATGGTCGACTCGCTGAGAGGCAAGGATTCTAGGGTTTGTGCTCTAAGTTGCGATGGTTCTACGTACTCTTGTTCTGTCGTTCGGCAGGTCCTTTCCTGGCCTTTATATAGCAGGCCAGGTCCCGAGATTCCTGTGCGAACTCGACTAGGTTACAATGAAATCTAATCTAGTCTTTTCTTTATTGACGTATTCTTGCCTTGTTCATCAAGAATCCGTCTTCTGGTAGGTATCCTTTGTTGGAACCGATGTATGGGCCCACCTTGGTCTTTGGACAATCTTCGTGGGCCCCTAATTGGATCAAAGGAGGTAGACTAATGTCGGGTACCCAAAGGGTAATGCCCACATCACCTAGAAAAAGAAATTTTGGGGGACGGGAGAACTGGAGCGGAGCAAGAGGAAAACACACGTATACAACTGGTAACTAGAAGTCTGGAAGTGCGTACGACTCTGCTAGTGCTAGAAAGCACACAACTAATATAGATGTATCTAGCCATATCTTAATTCTTGGTACATCCATAATTCCATACTAGTGACAAGTAATATGAATCGGAGGAAGTATACGAAAGCACGTGTGTGTTGCACCTTCAAGTACAAGATGTGTACTTGGAATACACATTCACTACACATGGAAGTACACGCGAATGACGTACAAAAATCCGGTTTAAGAGCATCTCCAGTCGCGTCCCCCAAATCGTCCCCCAAAGGGATTTGCGGCGCGCCGGACAAAAAAATGTTCCCATCCGCGTCCCTCAAAGCCGCTTTTTGTCCGGCACGGTCCGATACGGTGTCCGGCGTCCCGAGCCCGTCCCTGCTCCACAGGAGACGCTCCGGGGACGCCGGACACACCGAAAAGCGAGACGGGAGTGGCGGGGCCAACCTGTCAGCAGCACATTGAATTTTAACCTAACCATCGACTACCTCGCGACGGAAGTTATTGGCACGCATCGACGGTGCAGTTCCCGCAGAGGCGTAGCGAAGCGTCTCGTCGCACCTGGCTAGGTTAGGTTTAGTTATTTTGCAATATTTTATATTTGTGTCAACCATGGTTCAAACTATGTATTAGTTTGTGAAAAACCATGTTCCAAATTATGTCTTCGTGTAAACCATGTTCCCAATTATGTATTAGTTTGTGGAATATTTCTTCTCTTTATTGAAATAAAAAATGCAAAAAAAAGAGTATTTTTAATGTTTGGGGGTGGTGTTTGGGGAATGCGGCTGGGGAGTGACGTCTCCCAAACGCATCACGAATGAAAACATGTCCCCTAAACTCTCAATTCGGCACCATTTGGGGGACGGTTTGGAAGACGCGATTTGAGATGCTCTAATATATCTTCAACAAGTATTTAGAACCGACGGAGTAGAAGAAAACGATAGAAAAGGGGACAAGGCTCCCCCCATGGAACGCTCCGCACTGAACCTATTGGGCATATGGAAAGGTCGACCTTTTCCTAGGTATGTCCATTTTATGTTGCTATCTCTTTTTTCCTTGTTTTTTTCCCTCTCTTATTTCTTCACTCTATTTTTGTATTTTATTTTCTTCCATGTCTTTGGGAAAACGATATGAACAATTATATTGAGTTGGGTGGACATGTTTAATTTCACTTTTCACTCGCTAATATTTCTTTTTCTTTTTATTAATTTTTTTTGGTAAATATATGAATATCCTTTATGTGATTAATGCACACTTCATTGGGACCCATCCAATTTTTTATTCTTGAAACATCATTTTAGAATAAGACCATTTTAGAAGAAAAAAATGCATGAATATTTTTTTAAGAAGACCTAAAGAATTTTTAAAATGCAACGAGATTTTTCTTAGTTTGAACATTGTTTTCCTGTTTGTTGTTATTTTTATGAATAGTTATTCAGAAATAACATTAACATACTTTCTGAAATACATGATCATTTTCTTTTGAATGTGTGGACATTTTTTTAACACGGGAACATTATGTCTAGTTATTAACGCGAGTTCAAAAAAAAATCTAGGACTACATTATTGTTGAGAGGTCATGAAATTTATATAAAATAAAAGAAAAACAGGCCTGTTGATCAGTTAAAATACCTATACCGATCGTGTAGGCGAGTTCAAGCTACTGCTCGCCAGTCGCCATAGGTCCTATTATAGGAAGGCCACATCTGTTGGTGGGCTCCCATTTGGCGAGCCTTGTGTCAAATGCCACTGAGACACCTTAAACGAGCTCATGTGGGCTGCATTCTCGCCCATACCATTTTCTGCAAGGTCCCGCTCAGCCTATCAATGGACGGATTTTATCTTTCTGAATCTCAAAATTTAAAAAGTATTTGGTAGTTTTCAGCTAGCTGAGAACTAACTTCGTTGCTCAGTAAAATTTACACTATTTAATTTGCATTATGACTCGTACTAGTCATAAGTTGCAACTAAAAATTAATAACATTATTTGACTGAGAACGAAGTTAGTTCTCAGTCGGAAAATAGTCACACCCTGAGTAATAACTATATAATTGAAGGAACTTTTGCATGCATATTAGAAATTGTTCATAAGAAAGAAAAAAATAAATAGAAGATCGGGGAAAGGAAAATATATCAAACAAATAAAAAATCTGCACAGTCTGTCGATTCATGAAATTCATGAAACCTGGTTTAGAAGTTAATATTTTCTAGTCTCATTTCTCGGCTCCTTTTTCGTTTAACACTTCCACGAAACCTGGTCCATTTACAACGTTCGAAATAACTTAAAGTTATGTGATATGATAAAAAATTGTTTCTTGAGCCACTCAATACGGGCGCTTAAGTAATAAAAAGTAATAAAAAATAATTCTCCTAAAATCGTCTCTTCAGCTAAGGGCTGCTGATTACAAAGCTGGGCGCTTGTTTTTTCAGAGGTTGCTAGCCCACAGACGCCCCTGAATTCCAAAAATTGAAAAAAAAAAGACCAACCAAGACACTGGCATCTGTTGGTATTTTTATAGAAGAAAACTTCTAAGCATCTTGCCGATCTCAAGGCTCGAACACAGGTGGGCAGCACGCGGCCCAGCATGTATTGACACACACTAGTAGAAACAAGGGCTTTGGTTTTTTTTGCTCCAAAGAGCTTTTGCACCGGATTTGGCACGAACCGGTGCTAAATGGGTCATTACCACCGGTTCGTGCGGTCTGGACATTCAGGGGGCATTAGCACAGGTTCATGCGGGACCTTTAGCACCGGTTCGTAACACGAACCGGTGCAAAAGGTTTTTCTGCTCCCCACGCACCTCCACCCCCCCCCCCCCCGCCCCGTGGATCGCCTTTTTAAACGCTGTAAAATAGAAAAGAAAATGATAGAAAATTCAAAAAATAAAATCTTTTGAGATTCCTGTATGTTATGCAACCTACTATTAGGGAAAATCAACAAATTTCAATTTCAATTTTTTTTGCAAAAAAAGTTTGAAAAATGGTAAAACCGCATTAACTTTTGCATACGACGTCGGGAAAAAACGTATAATATATCAAAATCATCGTGGGAAAAGGTTACATCCAAATTCACTGGGGTATACCCGGTTAGCCAATTTTTAGATTCTCAAAATTCCAAATTGAAATATGAAAGCAGGAAGATTTTAGTTTTTTCTAGAAATTTAGGATTTTTTTTAGTTTTCAAAATTAAATTAATAATTGCATCCTGCATAAAGATTACACTCTGCAAATTATAAGTTTTTCAAAATTTTAGGTTTTAGGTTTGGCAAAAAATTAAAAAAATTAAAAAAATTAAAAATAATACAAATTATAAAGTTAATGTTTATTTATTTATTCAAGATTATTATTATATCATTACTTGTGTTTATTAAAAGAATTATTTGAAATTCGAACAATAAAGAAATATGACATCGACCGATATGTTAATAGGATTGATATGATACTACTATCACATACATGCGCGTGAAGCATTTGGATGCGGGATGGAAAGGAGCTTGAAAGTTAAGCGTGCTACCACTAGAGTAGTGGGAGGATGGGTGACCGAGCGGGAAGTTTGAGCACGAGTAACTAATTAGACTAGAGATAAGGGTAGTTAGAGACTAAACTTGTAAAATAACTAAAATATTAGAAATTCTGAAGAAAAAAAAAGAGGGAGTGAAAAATAATTCGAAAAAATTTACGGTAGCGGGGTTCTACCGAGGCAGTGTTTTGGGACATTTTCCTGCCGCGGCAGACCCTTTAGCACCGGTTACGAACCGGTGCTAAAGGTCCTCTCGCTCGGGCGCCCGGGGGCCGCCACATGGTGCCCCCTTTAGCACCGGTTCGTAACTGAACCGGTGCAAAAGGGGAGGGCCTTTTGCACCGGATGCTTTGCACCGGTTGGGCATCCGGTGCATATGGCCCTTACCAACCGGTGCAAAAGCACCATTTTCCACTAGTGACAAGACCAACAGTCTGTTCTCGACGCCATTCCACTACGTGAGACAAGTAAACGAAGTAGCGCCGGTGCTCAAGCGCCTAAGATCGGAGGCTACAAGACCATCTTTAATCGCCGTCTCTCAAACCATTTCCTAAAGCGATCTGGAACACGCCAGTTATTTGACCGCTTCCAGCCACGCGTGCAAAGGTTGTTTCGGTGTGGTGCGGCCTAATACACTATTCGGTGCCCCCTAACACAGCAATGTCGTGTCGAGCACAATGTCATCCACACAGGATTGCCACGTGTCGTCGCCTACATATGGCCAAGCCGTATAAAAATAAATGGCCGCACACGTTTCACAGTGATGTTGCAGTTTCCCCATGAGCACAGGGAGACTTCTCGTCGCGCGTGCTTTCTCATGGAGACATCCCCTCGCGCTGGCCTAAATGTTGAAGGAGATATGCCCTAGAGGCAATAATAAAGTGGTTATTATTTATATCTTTATGTTTATGATAAATGTTTATATATCATGCTATAATTGTATTAACCGAAACATTAGTACATGTGTGATATGTAGACAACAAAGAAGTCCCTAGTATGCCTCTTAAACTAGCTTGTTGATTAATGGATGATTAGTTTCATAATCATGAACATTGGATGTTATTAATAACAAGGTTATATCATTGTATGAATGATG
>NC_061510.1:93601662-93626899 GCF_022539505.1 Lolium rigidum | reverse complement strand
AAATGGCCAACCCTGAAAATACTAAGTTGTGTGACTTCACTAGCACAAATAATAATGATTTCCTATGCACACCTATTGCTCCACCTGCTACTACAGCAGAATTCTTTGAAATTAAACCTCGCTTTACTTAATCTTGTTATGCGAGAGCAATTTTCCAGTGTTAGTTCCGATGATGCTGCTGCCCATCTCAATAATTTTGTTGAACTATGTGAAATGCAAAAGTATAAAGATGTAGATGGTGATATTATAAAATTAAAATTGTTTCCTTTCTCATTAAGAGGAAGAGCTAAAGATTGGTTGCTATCTCTCCCTAAGAATAGTATTGATTCCTGGACTAAATGCAAGGATGCTTTTATTGGTAGATATTATCCCCCTGCTAAAATTATATCTTTGAGGAGTAGCATAATGAATTTTAAACAATTGGATAATGAACATGTTGCTCAAGCTTGGGAAAGAATGAAATCTTTGGTTAAAAATTACCCAACCCATGGATCGACTACTTGGATGATCATCCAAACCTTCTATGCAGGACTAAATTTTTCTTCGCGGAATTTATTGGATTCAGCTGCTGGAGGTACCTTTATGTCCATCACTCTTGGTGAAGCAACAAGGCTTCTTGATAATATGATGGTTAATTACTCTGAATGGCACACGGAAAGAGCTCCACAAGACCTTTTCTTCGAACCGTTGGTGCTACTATTGATATGAAGGAAGGTAATATTAAATATCAATTTCCTCTCAAGAAAGGTATGGAACACTTCCCTAGAAAGATAATGAAGTTACCTTATGATTCTATTATTAGAACAAATTATGATGTTGATGCTTCATCTCTTGATGTTACTTGAGTTACACTTTCTGCGCCTAGCTGAAAGGCGTTAAAGAAAAGCGCTTATGGGAGACAACCCATGTTTTTACTACAGTATTTTTGTTTTATATTTGAGTCTTGGAAGTTGTTTACTACTGTAGCAACCTCTCCTTATCTTAGTTTTGTGTTTTGTTGTGCCAAGTAAAGTCTTTGATAGTAAAGTAAATACTAGATTTGGATTACTGCGCAGAAACAGATTTCTTTGATGTCACGAATCTGGGTCTAATTCTCTGTAGGTAACTCAGAAAATTAAGCCAATTTACGTGAGTGATCCTCAGATATGTACGCAACATTCATTAAATTTGGGCATTTTCATTTGAGCAAGTCTGTTGCCCTAATAAAATCCATCTTTACGGACTGTTCTGTTTTGACAGATTCTGCCTTTTATTTCGCATTGCCTCTTTTGCTATGTTGGATGAATTTCTTTGATCCATTAATGTCCAGTAGCTTTATGCAATGTCCATAAGTGTTAAGAATGATTGTGTCACCTCTGAACATGTTAATTTTTATTATGCACTAACCCTCTAATGAGTTGTTTCGAGTTTGGTGTGGAGGAAGTTTTCAAGGATCAAGAGAGGAGTATGATACAATATGATCAAGGAGAGTGAAAGCTCTAAGCTTGGGGATGCCCCGGTGGTTCACCCCTGCATATTCTAAGAAGACTCAAGCGTCTAAGCTTGGGGATGCTCAAGGCATCCCCTTCTTCATCGACAACATTATCAGGTTCCTCCCCTGAAACTATATTTTTATTCCGTCACATCTTATGTACTTTGCTTGGAGCGTCGGTTTGTTTTTGTTTTTTGTTTTGTTTGAATAAAATGGATCCTAGCATTCACTTTGTGGGAGAGAGACACGCTCCGCTGTAGCATATGGACAAGTATGTCCTTAGGCTCTACTCATAGTATTCATGGCGAAGTTTCTTCTTCGTTAAATTGTTATATGGTTGGAATTGGAAAATGCTACATGTAGTAACTCTAAAATGTCTTGGATAATTTGATACTTGGCAATTGTTGTGCTCATGTTTAACCTCTTGCATCATATACTTTGCACCCATTAATGAAGAAATACTTAGAGCTTGCTAATTTGGTTTGCATATTTGGTTTCTCTAGAGTCTAGATAATATCTAGTATTGAGTTTTGAACAACAAGGAAGACGGTGTAGAGTCTTATAATGTTTACAATATGTCTTTTATGTGAGTTTTGCTGCACCGTTCATCCTTGTGTTTGTTTCAAATAACCTTGCTAGCCTAAACCTTGTATCGAGAGGGAATACTTCTCATGCATCCAAAATACTTGAGCCAACTACTATGCCATTTGTGTCCACCATACCTACCTACTACATGGTATTTACCCGCCATTCCAAAGTAAATTGCTTGAGTGCTACCTTTAAAATTCCATCATTCACCTTTGCAATATATAGCTCATGGGACAAATAGCTTAAAAACTATTGTGGTATTGAATATGTACTTATGCACTTTATCTCTTATTAAGTTGCTTGTTGTGCGATAACCATGCTTCGGGGACGCCATCAACTATTCTTTGTTGAATATCATGTGAGTTGCTATGCATGTCCGTCTTGTCCGAAGTAAGAGAGATCTACCACCTTAATGGTTGGAGCATGCATATTGTTAGAGAAGAACATTGGGCCGCTAACTAAAGCCATGAATCATGGTGGAAGTTTCAGTTTTGGACATATATCCCCAATCTCATATGAGAATAATAATTGTTGCTACATGCTTATGCATTAAAGAGGAGTCCATTATCTGTTGTCCATGTTGTCCCGGTATGGATGTCTAAGTTGAGAATAATCAAAAGCGAGAAATCCAAAATGCGAGCTTTCTCCTTAGACCTTTGTACAGGCGGCATGGAGGTACCCCATTGTGACACTTGGTTAAAACATGTGCATTGCAAAGATCCGGTAGTCCAAGCTAATTAGGACAAGGTGCGGGCACTATTAGTATACTATGCATGAGACTTGCAACTTGTAAGATATAACTTTCATAACTCATATGCTTTATTACTACCGTTGACAAAATTGTTTCATGTTTTCAAAATAAAAGCTCTAGCACAAATATAGCAATCGATGCTTTCCTCTTTGAAGGACCATTCTTTTACTTTTATGTTGAGTCAGTTCACCTATCTCTCTCCACCTCAAGAAGCAAACACTTGTGTGAACTATGCATTGATTCATACATACTTGCATATTGTACTTGTTATATTACTTTATGTTGACAATTATCCATGAGATATACATGTTACAAGTTGAAAGCAACCGCTGAAACTTAATCTTCCTTTGTGATGCTTCAATGCCTTTACTTTGATTTATTGCTTTATGAGTTAACTCTTATGCAAGACTTATTAATACTTGTCTTGAAGTACTATTCATGAAAAGTCTTTGCTTTATGATTCACTTGTTTACTCATGTCATTACCATTGTTTTGATCGCTGCATTCACTACATATGTTTACAAATAGTATGATCAAGGTTATGATGGCATGTCACTTCGAAATTATCTTTGTTATCGTTTTACTCGCCGGGACGAGCGGAACTAAGCTTGGGGATGCTTGATACGTCTCCGACGTATCGATAATTTCTTATGTTCTATGCCATATTATTGATGATACCTACATGTTTTATGCACACTTTATGTCATATTCGTGCATTTTCTCGGAACTAACCTATTAACAAGATGCCGAAGTGTCGGTTCTCGTTTTCTAGCTGTTTTTGGTTTCGAAATCCTAGTAACGAAATATTCTCGGAATTGGACGAAACAAAGACCCGGGGGCCTATTTTGCCACGAACCTTCCGGAAGACCGAAGAGCATACAAAGTGGGGCCACGAGGTGGCCGGACCACAAGGCGGCGCGGCCAAGGGGGCCCGCGCCGCCCGTGGTGTGGGCCCCTCGTCGGCCCTCCGACTCTGCCCTTCCGCCTACTTAAAGCCTCCGTCGCGAAACCCCGGAGGCGAAAAAACCACGATACGGAAAACCTTACTGAGACGCCGCCGCCGCCAATCCCATCTCGGGGGGATTCTGGAGATCTCCTCCGGCACCCTGCCGGAGAGGGGATTCATCTCCCGGAGGACTCTACGCCGCCATGGTCGCCTCCGGAGTGATGAGTGAGTAGTTCACCCCTGGACTATGGGTCCATAGCAGTAGCTAGATGGTTGTCTTCTCCTCATTGTGCTTCATTGTTGGATCTTGTGAGCTGCCTAACATGATCAAGATCATCTATCCGTAATACTCTATGTTGTGTTTGTCGGGATCCGATGGATAGAGAATACCATGTTATGTTAATTATCAAGTTATTGCATATGTGTTGTTTATGATCTTGCATGCTCTCCGTTATTAGTAGAGGCTCTGGCCAAGTTGATGCTAGTAACTCCAAGAGGGATTATTTATGCTCGATAGTGGGTTCATGCTCGCATTGACACACGGGACGATGATGAGAAAGTTCTAAGGTTGTGTTGTGCTTGTTGCCACTAGGGATAAAACATTGATGCTATGTCCCAGGATGTAGTTATTGATTACATTACGCACCATACTTAATGCAATTGTCCGTTGTTAGCAACTTAATACTGGAAGGGGTTCGGACGATAACCTGAAGGTGGACTTTTTAGGCATAGATGCAGTTGGATGGCGGTCTATGTACTTTGTCGTAATGCCCAATTAAATCTCACTATACTTATCATGACATGTATGTGCATTGTTATGCCCTCTCTATTTGTCAATTGCCCGACTGTAATTTGTTCACCCAACATGCTTTTATCTTATGGGAGAGACACCTCTAGTGAACTGTGGACCCCAGTCCATTCTTTTAATACTGAAATACAAATCTGCTGCAATACTTGTTTTACTATTTTCTCTGCAAACAATCATCTTCCACACAATACGGTTAATCCTTTGTTACAGCAAGCCGGTGAGATTGACAACCTCATCTGTTTCGTTGGGGCAAAGTACTTTGGTTGTGTTGTGCAGGTTCCACGTTGGCGCCGGAATCCCTGGTGTTGCGCCGCACTACATCCCGCCGCCATCAACCTTCAACGTGCTTCCTGGCTCCTCCTGGTTCGATAAACCTTGGTTTCTTTCTGAGGGAAAACTTGCTGCTGTGCGCATCATACCTTCCTCTTGGGGTTGCCCAACGAACGTGTGAAATACACGCCATCATGGTGTATCATTTTTCCGTGAAAAGTAATGGCTACAACAAAATCGGTGATGATTTATCGTTTTTTGCGTGAAAAGTAATGGGTACAATCCCTACAAGAAATGGGTGATGGTGTATCATTTTTTTGCGTGAAAAGTAATGGCTACAACAAATCGGTGATGGTTTATCATTTTTTGCGTGAAAAGTAATGCCTAAAAAGAGTTTATAATTTAGCTCGTGAAAAATAATGCAGAAAACCAAACTTTGCGTGAAGCTAACCGACGACGAGAGAGAGAGGGTGGTGGCCCCGACCGGAGAGAGAGATAGGGGTTATCCTGCCCGTTATATCATACGATCAACGGTCGGCGGGCACGATCCGCGTGACATGGGCTAGACCAATCAGGGCAATGTTGGGCGTCTGTGAGAGTTTGTGAAGGGAGATGGCAAAGCCGAGTAGTATCAAGAAACCAAGGGCAAGTGAGTAGTAAACGGACTAAGGGATTCAAATATGAGATTTAAAAAATGGAAAATGCGTGTTTTGTACAATGAAACCCATCTTGGCCTACCTCAAACTATTTGCAATACAAATCTACATGAGTGTGAAAATTATGGCCTCATTCACACAAAGTATGTTTTGGGGAAAGCTGTTTTGGGTAGGGCTTATTATGGAAAACCATGCACCTTCATAGCTACTAGGTGATTTGAGAAGTGGCAATTTGTGGTGAAACTTGATTTATCTATGATTTATCTATGATTTGAGAAGTGGCAATTTGTGGTAAAGACTCCATGAGTAAGTGCCACTCTTTTTCGGAATTTTTTGCACATTAAATAACTCATTTAACTAGTTAATCCCATTTGTTGACTCTCGTTGACCAGCCACTTGAGGGTAAAACTGAGTATATTACACTAGCCAGTATTAGCACTCAAGGAGAAAACTGAGCACACAAAAAATGCTAGTATATGACTCGGGGGTATACCTGAGTATATCTAAATTTCCAGGGTTAGACCCGAGGAAGCGTATTGCGGTGCAGAAGTGGAAGACGTGTCATTGTTGACGCGTGTCGCGGTGCAGACGTGCAAATAGTGGACGCGTAGGACGCGGGTCGCATTTAGGACGCGTAAGCCCCTCCCTCCCTCCCTCTGCACACAGTCGTCTCATTCTCGCTCACGCACGAAACCACCCCTCTCACGTCCCATCAACTTCTTCAAATCGAAAAAACCCCAACCGCCGTACGCACGCTACCCTGCCGACGATGGAGAAGAAGAATGCGCCGGCGGCCGGCGGCCGTCGCCTCCGAGCCCGTCGCCTCCGCGCCCGTCGCCGCCGAGCCAGTCGCCGCTGAGCCCGTCGCCGCCGAGCGCGTCGCCTCCGAGGGCGGCGCATCCAAGCGCGGCGCCTCCGTGAACTCGGGCCTCTCTCTCGGCTGATGGACCACTTCACGGGATCGGCCAATGCTTATCGGCGAACGAGGAGTACGCCGACACCTACTCGCTATGAGGCAAGTCCGCAGAAATTGGCGCTCAGGTTTGCCCGAGCCCGACGTGCACCCGGACGAATGGATCATGCTACACCACGCCCTTCCACGCGTCGCTGAGTTCACCTTCCTCCAACTCGGCACATCACGCTACGTCACCATAGATCTATCGGAAGTTCATACAAGGTTCAAATTCCTCCATATCTACCTTTTTATTTTCAATCTTAAACACATCTTAGTGCTGAATATTATCTTCATCAATATATTTTAGATACTACTTCGTCGGCTTTTGCCGTGGTGTCATCGTGCTTGCCCAGAAGAACCTGCCGCACAAGATACGGCTGCTGAACCCACTCACAAAGAAATCGAACACTATGTTTGAGGCGCAGATGCCATCTGTTTTTCTGAAATCCGTCGCTGTTATCAAATCCCCGACTATGGTCTTCGTTGCCGCACATTACCCGCCGGAAATTGGTTGGGTCGATGAGAGCACTCCAACTAAGGATATAAATGAAGATTGGGGAGAAGGAAGATTTTCGATCAAGAACCATTGTCCGCGTTGCATTACCCCGTTCAATGGTGAACCGTATGCGGTAGCTGCGGACAATTTTGAGATCGGAAGAATAGTGTGCACCAATGTACAGTTGCAGCAGCCGCGAGCACTGTCAAGATGGAGACACTAATTTCATTTCCAGAACTTGGACGTCAGAAGTTCTACCTTGTGAAGTCGGATGGTGATCTGCTGCTTGTGTTGTTGGTCAGCGAGGCTTTGGTGGGCAAACCATTGGTGTACCGTGTGGACACTCAGAGCCGCTCTCTCCATCCGGTCAGTAACATTGGCAGTAATGCCTTCTTCGTGAATTATATCCGGTGTATCTCCATCGACACCAGAGTGTATCCGACACTTCGACCTGGCAGCATCTACTACACGGATTTGGGTTATATCAGAGAGTACTCTCATGATACAAAGGCCTGGGACGAGTGGCCACTACGTGTGGATAGAATAGGACTCTACGGTATGAGAAATGAACACAGGCCATACCGTTTGGAGGATGTATTGGCCTCACACTGCAGACGGAAGGAGTTCAATGAATATTTCCTTGGGGATATGCACGAATGGAGGGAGGAAGAAATATATGGGGAGGAATGAAGAACAAATTCATTCATCCTAATCTTCTTGTTGTCCATACATTGCGTGCGTCTTGTATATTTTTCAGCTTAGTTTGTCGTGAACATTAACAACGTTATTGCTCGCTTTTGGCTGCTATATGCAGTTTATGTATTATACTTAGTTTTGTGATTATGTCTGTTGTGAATTTATCATATACTAGCTTCTAGATTTGCTACTAGATTTGCTGCCATATTGGGCAAAAAATGAGGGCCAAAAGGCATAAATAACCCCAGAGATTTGCTACTAGATTTGCTGCCATATTGAAGAAAGACAGAAATAGAAGCTTCTCTAGATTTGATACTAATTTGGTGAAAATGACAGAGAGAGAAAGAGGGGAAAAGGTGCTCTTAAAAATGCCAATTTGGGCCGAGAGAGACAAAACCCAGTGACATAGGCATCCCAAATGGGCCTGCCGAATATAGTACCTGGGGTTTATTGAAAGCCCACTACCCGAAGAATAAGAAGACTCGAGAGCCCAAGATGTATTTAAGGAAAAGATAGAGTTGTAATAGGAAGTGTTATTTGTAATCTGGCGGGATGAGTTAGAAACCATCCCGGACTCTGTAATCCTTGTATAGCACGAATCCCTCGGCTCCACCTATATAAAGGGGGGTCGAGGGACGAGAAGATCATCTAATCATTGTCTGCAAACCCTAGTTTTCATATTCGTCGAGTACTTTTCGGCTGAAACCTTCGAGATCTACTTGCCCTCTACTTCTAACTAAACCCTAGCCTACAATCCATAGGCATTGACAAGTTAATCCCTTGTCACCCAGCTCCTGCTCACGTGCGACCAAACGCTTCTCGTCCTGTCCCACGCGGTCCCTTTCTACTAGCCCCACGCGACGCGGCCCCACAGGACGCGGCCCCACACGACGCGGCCCCACAGACGACGCGGCGCAACACGTCAGCACAGAACGTCCAAATAAACGGATTCCTTCCGTCTGAGCTCCTTCTGCGGGTTTCAGACATAGGCTTGGGGAAAACTGAGGAAAAACAAAGGGGCTGGGGAAAACTGAGTACAACTAACGACCCGAGGGCACGAAAATAGAAATCCCAAGAATTAACTCATAAAGCAATAGATTCTTAATAGAAGGTTTTGAAGCAACACAAAGGAAGATTTAAGTTTCAGCAATTGCTTTCAACTTTCAACATGTATATCTCATGGATAATTGTCAACACAAAGTAATATGATGAGTGCAATAAGCAAGCATGTAAGAATCAATGCACACGGTTGACACAAGTGTTTGCTTCTAAGATAGAAAGAAGTAGGTAAACTGACTCAACATAAAGTAAAAGAAAGGCCCTTCGCAGAGGGAAGCAGGGATTAAATCATGTGCTAGAGCTTTTCAAGTTTTGAAATCTTATAGAGAGCATAAAAGTAAAGTTTTGAGAGGTGTTTGTTGTTGTCAACGAATGGTAGCCCCCTTGTCAAACAGACTTTCAAAGAGCGGCTCCCATGAAGGACGTTATCTCTACCATCTAGGTAGATCATCCCTCTTCTCTTTTGTTTACACATGTACTTAATTTTTATTTATGGATGACACTCCTCCCAACCTTTTGCTTTCACAAGCCATAGCTAGCCGAATCCTCGGGTGCCTTCCAACATTTCACATACCATGGAGGAGTGTCTATTTGCAAAATTAAGTTGCTTACTGATGAATCAGGGCAAAACACGTGAAGAGAATTATTAATGAAAGTTAATTAATTGGGACTGGGAACCCCGTTGCCGGCTCTTTTTGCAAAATTATTGGATAAGCGGATGTGCCACTAGTCCATTGGTGAAAGTTTGCCCAACAAGATTGAAAGATAAAACACCACATACTTCCTCATGAGCTATAAAACATTGACACAAATAAGGAGTAATAAAGTTTTGAATTGTTTAAAGGTAGCACATGAAGTATTTACTTGGAATGGCGTAAAAATACCACATAGTAGGTAGTTATGGTGGACACAAATGGCATAAGTTTTGGCTCAAGGTTTTGGATGCACGAGAAGCATTCCCTCTCAGTAAAAGGCTTTGGCTAGCAAGGTTGTTTGAAGCAACACAAGTATGAACCGGTACAACAAAACTTACATAAGAACATATTGCAAGCATTATAAGACTCTACACTGTCTTCCTTGTTGCTCAAACACTTTTACCAGAAGATATCTAGACCTTAGAGAGACCAATCATGCAAAACAAATTTCAACAAGCTCTACGGTAGTTCTCCACTAATAGGTTTAAACTACATGATGCAAGAGCTTAAACATGATCTACTTGAGAGCTCAAAACAATTGCCAAGTATCAAATTATTCAAGACAATATACCAATTACCATATGAAGCATTTTCGGTTTCCAACCAAATAGCAATAAGTGCAGCGGCTTTCGGCTTTTGCCATGAACATTAAAAGTTAAAGCGAAGAACACCAGCGTTCAAATGAAAAAGCGGAGCGTGTATCTCTCCCACACAAGCATGTTAGGATCCGATTTATTCAGAGAATGAAAATAACAAAACGAAAATAAAAGCACACAAACGCTCCAAGTAAAACACATAAGATGTGACGGAATTAAAATATAGTTTCACTAGAGGTGACCTGATAAGTTGTTGATGAAGAAGGGGATGCCTTGGGCATCCCCAAGCTTAGATGCTTGAGTCTTCTTGAAATATGCAGGGATGAACCACGGGGGCATCCCCAAGCTTAGACTTTTCACTCTTCTTGATCATATTATATCATCCTCCTCTCTTGATCCTTGAAAACTTCCTTCACACCAAACTCAAAGCAATCTCATTAGAGGGTTAGTGCATAATCAAAAATTCACATGTTCAGCAAGGACACAATCATTCCCAACACTTCCGGACATTACCCAAGGTTACTGAAATTTAATGGAGCAAAGAAACCCACTCAAACACAGTAAAAGAGGCAATGCGAAATGAAAGGCAGAATCTGTCAAAACAGAACAGTCCGTAAAGACGAATTTTTTCGAGGCACTTAACATGCTCAGATGAAAAAGCTCCAGTTGAATGAAAGTTGCGTATATATCTGAGGATTACTCATGAATCTTTTCAAGATTTTTAGATTTTTTTACAGAGAGAACAACTCAAAACCGTGACAGCTAAAAATCTATTTCTGCGCAGAAATCCAAATGTAGTATCAACTTTCTATCAAAGACTTTACTTGGCACAACAATGCAATAAAATAAAGATACAAAGGTATTGCTACAGTAGTAACAAGCACCTTGACTCAAATATAAAACAAAATTTGCAGAAATAAAATAATGGGTTATCTCCCATAAGCGCTTTTCTTTAACGCCTTTCAGCTAGGCGCAGAAAGTGAAAATCAAGTAACATCAAGGGAAGAAGCATCAACATCATAATTTTCCCTAAAAACATAACTTGTCGCAAAAGGTATCTTAGATCCTTCATTATCTAAATTTCTCATAGTGGTACTAAGGGTTTTATCAATTTTAAGCTCATAATGATTCTTTGGCTTTGGCATCTTAGGGACATACATGAACTTTTGCTCCTTACCCACATAAGCTTTCTCCTTAAACTTAAAAGAAGAAAAAGTTGAACCCAAGGTTCCCATAGCTTCTTCAAGTTCACCAATCCTATGGGTTTGATTATCATGGATAGCACAAGTTTCTAAGACATCAATTCTTTCATTAATTTCTCCTAGGGATTTATCAAGTTTATCAGTATTATCAAGTAATATTCCCAATTTAGTCTCAACACTTGGAAGATTTTTCTCTATGGCCTCCAACTTTTTCATGACATCCTCAAGAGAGATTTCAATTTTAGCTTCATTAACAGGTGGTATTCCAACTAGACTCTCAATGATGTAACTAGCTTCTAAAGCAGGAGTACCTAGGAAATTACCCCCTGTAAGAGTATCAAGAACATACCTATTCTAGCTAGAGATACCAACATAAAAGTTTCTAAGGAGGATAATAGTGGAGTGTTTCTTAGTGCACCTATGATGAGCATCACTAATTCTATACCAAGCATCTTTAAAACTTTCTCCCCTTTGTTGCTTAAACGAACGAACTTCAACTTCAGGACTACTCATTTTAGCAATAATAAAAATAAATAAAGCAAAACCGAATTAAATAAAGTAAAACAAGTAACTAATTTTTTTGTGTTTTTGATATAAAGAAAGCAAACAAGAAAGAAAATAACATAAAGCAAGACAATAAACAAAGTAAATAGATTGGGTGTGAGAGACTCCCCTTGCAGCGTGTCTTGATCTCCCCGGGAACGGCGCCGGAAAAGTAGCGCGCTTGTGACGGTAAAGCACACGTCCGTTGGGAACCCCAAGAGGAAGGTATGATGCGTACAGCAGCGAGTTTTCCCTCGATAGAAACCAAGGTTATCGAACCAGTAGGAGATGAAGGGCACGTGAAGGTTGTTGGTGAAGGAGTGTAGTGCGGCGCAACACGGGGATTCCGCGCCAACGTGGAACCTGCACAACACAATCAAAATACTTTGCCCCAACTAATGATGAGGTTGTCAATCTCACCGACTTGCTGAAAACAAAGGATTAAACGTATGGTGTGGAGAATGATGTTTGCTTGCAGAGAACAACAGAGAACAATGATTGCAGTAGGTTGTATTTCAGATGTAAAAGAATGGACCCATAGTTCACTAGTGGTGTCTCTCCAATAAGATAAATAACATGTTGGGTAAACAAATTACAGTTGGGCAATTGACAAATAGAGAGGGCATAACAATGCACATACATATCATGATGACTACTATGAGATTTACTTAGGGCATTACGACAAAGAACATAGACCGCCATCCGACATGCATCTATGCCTAAAAAGTCCACCTTCGGGTTAGCATCCGCACCCCTTCCAGTATTAAATTGCAAACAACAGACAATTGCATTAAGTACTGTGCGTAATGTAAACAATACAAATATCCTTAGACAAAGCATTGATGTTTTATCCCTAGTGGCAGTAGCACATCCATAACCTTAGGGGTTGTTGTCACTCCCCCATATTCAATGGAGACATGAACCCACTATCGAGCATAAATACTCCCTCTTGGAGTTACAAGTATCAACTTGGCCAGAGCCTCTATTAGCAACGGAGAGCATGCAAGATCATAAACAACACATATATGATAGATTGATAATCAACTTGACATAGTATTCTATATTCATCGGATCCCAGCAAACACAACATGTAGCATTACAAATAGATGATCTTGATCATCATAGGCAGTTCACAAGATCTAAACATGATAGCACAATAGGAGAAGACAACCATCTAGCTACTGCTATGGACCCATAGTCCAAGGATGAACTACTCACGCATCAGTCCGGAGGCGGGCATGGTGATGTAGAGCCCTCCGGTGATGAATCCCCTCTCCGGCAGGGTGCCGGAGGTGATCTTCAGAACCCCCCCCCCCCCCCGAGATGGGGTTGACGGCGGCGTCTCTGGAACTTTTCTCGTATTCTCTCGGTACTAGGGTTTTCCGATACGAAGGAATATATAGGCGAATAGGCAGCGTCGGGGGAGTCCCGAGGTGGGCTCCCCACACCTCGGCGCGCCTGGAGGTGGGGCCGCGCCACCCTATGGGGTGGCCCCCCTGCTGGCCGTCTCCGACTCTTCTTCGATGTTCTGGAACACTCCGTGGAAAATAGGGCCGTGGGCTTTTGTTTCGTCCAATTCCGAGAATATTTCCTGTGTAGAATTTCTGAAACCAAAAACAACAGAAAACAGGAATTGGCGCTTCGGCATCTTGTTAATAGGTTAGTCCCGGAAAATGCATAAAAATGATATAAAGTATGAATAAAACATGTAGGTATTGTCATAAAACTAGCATGGAACATAAGAAATTATAGATACGTTGGAGACGTATCAATACCCAGTATAGTGAATGTCATAACTCGCAGTGCCTTTCAAATAGCGCAAAACTCTCTCAAGAGCATGCCAATGAACATCTCCAGGTCTAGACACAAACGGCTGAGTTTACTTACAGCAAAGGAGATGTCAGGCCTCGTGGAGCTGGCTAAATACATAAGCGCGCCAATGATCTGTGAATATCTCAATTGATCTCTAGCAATTCTTTTATTCTTACGAATTATCACACTAGGATCATAAGGCGTTGGAGAACATTTGCAGTCGCTATACCCGAAGCGACTCAGGATCTTTTCCACATAGTGGGACTGAAGCAATGTAATCGAACCATCGTCATCCTTCAGCAGCTTAATGTTTAAGATCACATCAGCTACTCCCAAGTCCTTCATCTCAAAACAACGAGATAGGAACTTCTTGACCTCCTTAATCACAGTAAGGTTGGTCCCGAATATCAATATGTCATCGACATAGAGACAAAGAATTACTCCTTCGCCCCCACCATGGCGATAGTATACACACTTGTCAGCTTTGTTTACAACAAAGCCTTCAGCGGTTAAAGTTCTTTCAAACTTTGCATGCCACTGCTTAGGTGCTTGCTTAAGCCCATACAAAGACTTCAGTAATTTACACACCTTTCCTTCTTGACCATCTACTACAAATCCATCAGGCTGCTCCATATAAATTTCCTCTTCAAGCTCTCCATTTAGGAAAGCAGTCTTAACATCCATTTGATGAACGAGAAGACCATGTGAAGCAGCCAAGGATAGTAGCACTCGAATGGTGGTCAGTCTGGCAACAAGTGAGTATGTATCAAAGAAATCTTCACCTTCTTTCTGGGTATAACCCTTGGCCACAAGACGGTGCCTTGTACTTTTCAATAGTACCATCAGGCCTAAGATTTTTCTTGAACACCCATTTACATCCTACATGTTTGCACCCATAAGGACGATCAGTAATTTCCCAAGTTTCATTGGCTAAGATGGAATCCATCTCACTACGGACAGCTTCCTTCCAGAAGTCAGCATCCAGAGATGCATAGGCTTCTGAAATAGAAGTGAGAGTGTCATCCATGAGGTACACAATGAAATCATGTCCAAAGGATTTTGCAGTCCTCTGTCTCTTGCTCCTTTTGGGAGCTTCATCGTCATCCTCCACAAGATTATCAAAGTTTTATATAGCCATGATAGGTTCAGGAAATAATTCATGAGTAGATGAACTGGGCATCTCCTGAATTGATGAGTTGGACGTTTCTTTCATAGGAAAGATGTCCTCAAAGAAAGTCCCATCATTCGACTCCATAATTGTACCAACATGCATGTCGGATATCTCAGATTTTACTATCAAAAATCTGTAGCCAATGCTATGAAATGCATATCCCAGAAGAACACAATCCACAGTTTTTGGTCCAAGCTTGCGCTTCTTGGGTATCGGCACATTTACTTTCGCCATACAGCCCCAAGTTCGTATGTAAGAGAGTTTTAGCCTTTTCTTTTCCCATTCCTCAAACAGGGTAATGGTTTTGTTCTTTGTGGGGACACGATTTAGGACATGACATGCAGTCAATATCGGCTCCCCCACCATGCCTTGGATAGACCCGATGTATCTAACATGGCGTTAACCAAATCAGTTAGAGTACGGTTCTTTCTTTCGGCCACCGCATTTGACTGACGTGAGTAGGGAGGCATCCTCTCATGGATAATACCATGTTCCGCACAAAAAGAATCAAACTCATTGGAAAAATACTCTCCACCACGATCAGACCTTAGCCGCTTGATCTTTCGATCAAGTTGGTTTTCTGCTTCAGCTTTAAAGATTTTGAAGTGATTAAGAGCTTCATCTTTAGATTTCAGGAGGTACACATAACAATATCGAGTAGAGTCATCAATTAAAGTCATGAAGTATCTTTTTCGTCCTTTTGTCAATTCACCATTCATTTCACAAAGATCTGAATGTATAAGCTCCAGCGGTGCCAAGCCTCTGGCCTCCGCAGTCTTATGAGACTTGTGTGGTTGCTTAGTTTGCACACATACTTGGCACTTGGATTTCTTGACAATAGCAAATTTCGGAATTATATTCATATTCGCTAGCCGCGTCATGCACCCAAAATTAATATGACAAAGTCGTGAATGCCAAATATCGGACTCACTATCATTGCAAACATGATTAATAATTTGAGTACATAAGTCTGACAAAGATAAGCGGAACAAGCCTCCGCACACATAACCCTTTCCAACAAATTCTCCACACTTGGAAATTACAACTTTATTGGACTCAAAAACCAACTTGAAACCATCTCGACATAAAAGTGATCCGCTAACGAGATTCTTATTAATGGAGGGAACGTGATGCACATTCTTCAGCTGGATGGTCTTTCCCGAAGTAAACTTCAGATCAACCGTACCAACACCACGAACAAAAGCACGTGAGCTGTTTCCCATCAGCACAGAGGAAGTCCTTGCGACCTGATAAGAAGAAAACATAGAAACATCAGAACATACATGTGTATTGGCTCCGGTGTCTATCCACCAATCAGGAGAATTACATACTGAAAGGACAGTAGGAGAAATACCGTACCCAACGTCCTTCATCTTAGTATCAACGCCAATGAAAACATTTGCGGACTTGCCACTGTTCCCACGCCGATCATGGCGTTCTGGGCAATCAGGAGCCCAATGTCCAGGAGCGCCACAAACATGGCAGTTCCCTTTCTTCTTATAAGGAGTCTTCCTCTTGAAGTTGGTTGAGTTGGAGGCTTTGTTCTTCTCATCAAACTTGCCTTTTCCATTGTTCTTATTCTTAGACTTGTGAGATTGGAAGTTCTTCTTTTGTACCACATTGGCACTAGAACCTCCCTCAAAACTACGAGCGTGTGTGTCCTTTGCTCTCGCCTTCTCTTCCACATGAAGCGAGCCAATGAGATCCGAAACGGAAAACTCTTGTCTCTTATGTTTCAGAGAAGTAGCAAAGTTCCTCCACGAGGGAGGAAGCTTGGCAATAATGTCACCGGCCACAAATTTGTCCGGTAAGGTACACTTAAACTGCTCGAGTTCTTTGGCAAGGGACTGAATCTCATGAGCCTGCTCAACCACAGAGTGCTCATCAGTCATCATGGAGTCATAGTATTGCTCCATGGCATACAGTTCAGTGCCAGCGTCCGAGACCCCAAATTTAGCCTCGAGCGCATCCCACGCATCTTTACCATGGTCGAAAGCCACGTACGGGTCAACAATGTTGTCCCCGAGAATGCTGAACAAGGCCGCCTTAAACATGGCGTCGACCTTCTCAAACTTTTCCTGCTCCTCTGCAGAGAAAGGCCCCTCATGTCTAGCATTCGTGGCGCTAAAACTGCCAAGGTTTGTAAACCATAGAACTACCTTTGTGCGCCACTCTTGTAATGCATACCATCAAAGAGGGGAGGTCGAGTAGCGGCAGCAACGCTGCTTGAATTGATTTGCCTATAATCAGGTTTTTGGATTGTTGAATATATAAGCAAATATCCATATGAAATAATCCGAACAAGTAATTGATAAATCATGACTATGAAAATAACAAATAAACTAATCGTGCAGACTAGTAATGTAGATGAACAGATCACATCTAAACAAGACAAACCGATTGCATCTACCACAGAAACTAGAAGAAGAAACTCAAACCGAAACTGAAAGAGAAACGACAAGATCACATACTTCGCAGCAGCGTCGTTGTCGCCCATGTTGAGGTTATCGAAGAAGTCGCTGAGGTCCGGGAAGTAGTTGTCGGTGTGGAGGAACTCGTCGTCCGATGACAATGTCGTGATGCCAGTAGTTGCGCCGGAGCGCTCCCCAAAAACCTGATTGCCCCTCACCCGTACAGGTTCACGAGAGGCAGGGTTCCGGAGGCCTACTGTCCCGGCAGTCGGTGCACGTCGACGGACGGGATGAGGAAGACGAAGGCGGTGGCGCAATGAACTGGAAACATGTAGTCGCGTATGCGTCTGGTAGTGGCGGCTAGGGTTGCGAAGGGTCTTATGTAGTGCGGTTCGGGAAGGTCGTCCCACGTCCGAGTCGGCACGGTCACGATCCAGAAAAACCGGAAGGCAAAACGGCTGAGTAACGCGTCCGTTAATGACTCAAAATTGATTACACAATTAATTTCCCAAACAACAAAAAGATAAGCTCGGCTCGGCGAGATTCCCGCAACCCGCGGCGCGGGACGAGGCGAGGCGGGCGGCGGAGGAGGAGGAGTGCGCGAGGGCTCTCTCTCTCTTCTCACTCACTTACTAGGACTAGAACAGCCCTACCACTCCAACTCTCTTCCAACTAGCAATGTGGGAATAAACTTCAGCCCCACTAGTGCTGCCACTGATTTTTGGAATGGTCAAGTGAGTTTCAGAATTTGATAATGGGCCTGGGCAAGGCCAAATGCCCAAAATTCCAGCAAGAGGTAGTATTAGAATCGCCACAAATTATATTTTAAATTATATGCATTCGAAATTATAAATGTTAATAACTTTCTTTTATTTAAAGTTAAACTTCATAAACTTTTAGTTTAACAAAAGCTAGAATGCAAGGTAATTGTAAATTGAAGTAGTATCTTTAGAAGCGTAATAGTACAGTAGCGTCCAATCCGTCGATCAACTCTTCCGAACGTTGCCGCAACGGAATCCGAACGTTGCAAAGGCCGGAGCTGTGTGTACCTGCCTTCCTGTACACGTCCACTGATATCAGGTTTCTTCGACATGAAGCAACGCACACGCAAATAACTGATTTTGGTTACCCAGGTCCTTTTTTGGAATCGTAGTAGCAACCCAAATTTGTCGAAGGAAATAATGTAGCTAGCCGGCCATCCCATCCCCAGCAAGCTTTATCGTGCTCATTTATCGTCCAAAAAAATAAAAAAGAACAACTTGTCAATAATTGTTGCGGGTTTTTACAGCACGCAGAGACGATCATGGTAAAACGCGAGCGTGAAGTAAACTTTGGGTTTAGTTTGGCCAGGTGGTAATTAGTGTAATTGGCCGTGCTTTACGGCCAGAGAAACGTCATGATTCTGTCCGTAACCCATTGACCACATAGAGGTGGCGGGGCAGAAGGCAACAAGATGATCGAGGAGCGGCGACTTGCAGTCCATTTTGACAAAATCTACAAAGATCTCACAAAATAACTTGGTTCTAAAGATGGAGCCATGCTCAGTAGCTGGAGTCAAGCTAAGAAACACGGCGATATTTTAGGTGGAGCCAAACTCAATAGGATGACTCTATCTCTGGTGGAGCCAAGCTCAGAAGCAACAATGCTATTCCAGGTGTAGCCAAGCTCAGTAGCATGGCTCCGTCTCAGGTGAAACCAAGGTCCTAAACTATTTTCTAACAAAAATTAGGAGTGATTCATGCACCTAGTGAGGACCAAGCTTATTGAATCTAAAAGAGAGGTTTGCATCACCTAGAACCGTCAACGAGGGATACTCAAGACAGTTATTTTCAATTTTATGCTTATTTTCATTTAGATTTTTATGTGTGCAAAATTATCGCTGACGGGCACTTAAACCCCTGCTCTGACAGATAGTCGCCCTGCACCATAACCTTGTCAGAAATGACTTCGGGTCACTTATGCGCGCGACACCTGTCATATATAAGGCGCTCGCTGACAAGCCTTATTAGATGCATGTGCGAAGTTTTGTGGTGCCTCCGCATCCTCTCCAAGTTATCATACTAGCGTTTGGTTAATAAGTGTCCATCAATTCGTTGTGATACCCTAGAGAGTCTGGATGCTCTTTCGCTCTGTGGTTGTGACCTACAACCTGATGCTTATTGGTATTATATCGCACCTACAACCTGATGCTTATTCGTATTAGATCGCACCCACGAACACAAACTGCTTAGGTAGCACATTGCAAAGATAAATAGACTAATATAGCAATGATAGATAATAAAATATGTGACAAGTTATACTTCATAATAAAGCATCTCGAGCTGCCGAGGAAGAACATCGCAAATACAAATAGAATAATATAGCAACGATATATGGCAAAATCTATGACTGGTTATATTTTATGATAAAAAACACTTTATAAGTTAACAAATTGAAAAAGAACCTATAAAATACAATATGAAAACCTATATTATGCCTTCCATCACTCTACTCTATCACCACAATGGTGATAACGAGGAAATGTATGATGATCCTGCCAGAGGTATGAACCGCATCGAGCTCGCACTCTATGGTGACGTGTCACCCCGGTTCAAATGAGTTATATCAAAAAAACAGTTAAGAACAAATTGAGAAGAATAGAGATTTGCTACGGTACATCTTCTAATTTTGCACACATAACAATCAAAATAAAAATAAGCATAAAATATAAAATACCTATGTTGAGTATCTCTTGGTGGCGGTCCGAGATGATGCAAACCTCTATGTTGGGTTCAATAACCTTGGTTCTCGCTAGGTGCATGAACGACTCCCAATTACTGTTGGAAAACGGCTAAGAACAATCGCTCCACCTAGGATGGATCCATGCTACTGAGTTTGGCTCCACCTGGAACGGAGCCATACTACTGAGTTTGGCTCCACCTGGAAAGGCGTTGTGCATCTGGGCTTGGCTCCACCCGGAATGGAGCCGTGCTATTGAGTTTGGCTCCAACAGAAACGGCTCCGTGCTTCTCAGCTTGGCTCCACCTGGAACAGAGTCATGCTACCGAGCATGACTCCATGTGATGCGGAACCAAACAAAAGGTTATTTTGTGAAATCTTTTCGAAACAAGGTTATTTTACAAAGATCTTTTCCATATTTAGGTTAATTTTTTCAAAATAGACCGACTTGTAAGAACATGTGCTAGGATTGGGAACATGTAAAAAAAAGTCGGTTTCTCCCATTTTCAGAATTCTTTTTTCGTAAATGGTCATTTTCTAAATTCTAAGCCACATATCTGAACCATTTTAAAACTTTTAAGCTTTTATGGACCCTTCAAAAATTACAACCTATCATGCCGAATCGATCGGCAACCACAAACAGCACAAGCTGCGAGATTTTATCACTTAACACCACTAGTTGATGATTTTTTATCACAAAACCACAACTCTCGTTTTTCTTATCACAGAACACCAACTCTTGGTGTAATTTTTTGCATAGAACACAGTAGTTGTAATTAGCTGGTTTGATAGCCAATCAGCCCATTTGATAGATTTTTTATCACAAAACACCAACATTTGCATTTTTTTTTCAATAGTACATCTTTTCTACAAGATGTATTTTCAATTCATTTCACCAAAACACAAGCTACAGGCAATTGGACAAGATGTTCTAAGTTTACATTTAGTGCCTTACAACACATACAAAACATTAGTTTGCCTCATCATATGAATCACACACAAGCTACAGGCAATACTTTCTACAGGCAATTCATTTCACCAAAACACAAGCTACCGGGCTGGTGGTGTTGGAGCTTCCGGGCTGGTTGTGTTGGAGCTTGACGTGCCGCAGCTGGAGCTTGCCTAGCTCGAGGTGCTGTTTGCCGAGGTGTAGGTGTAGGTGCTGCTGGCCGTGGTGGTGCAAACGGGGCTTGGTGTGATGGTGCTGGTGGAGTTGTAGGTGCAGCTGGCCGTGGTGGTGCAAACGGGACTTGGTGTGATGGTGCTGGTGGAGTTGTAGGTGCAGCTGGCCGTGGTGTCCATCAATTGCCTCTAGTGCTTTGTTTTTGCCCTATAAGCTATGATTTTGGAAATAGTAATCCCATGCTGCCTCTTAACCATGTCAATGAGTGCTCCAATCTTCATATTAGGTTCACTTCTAATCTGATCTTCATAAGTTTTGCTCACCCAAACACTATTAATTCTTGAACTGTCATTTGTCTTCCCACACGTGTGAGGCAAAACAATCCCTCGAATGACATGGGTTGTTTCTCCTTTGACAGTTGATGACATGATTGCAAAGGGACATGTGCCTCCGATCTTACAGCAAACAATTATCCTATCATGGTCATTTCTCAAATATTCAAAGTCCCTTTGATTCACAATATGGTAGTTTGTGAGCGCCCTTCTGTATTGATGGACGTCTACAAAGCACAACTTCACCTCCAAGAGCTCGGGAGAGAAGATAGAGTGCGAGCGTGTTATGTGAGATCTCCTGTTATGTGCCACGCTGGGCCCTAATACACTAAGGGCATGTACATTGCTAGCCGCTTAGAGAGGCGCTAAGCGAATTAAAATAAAGATTAAAAAAATAGATTATCGGCTAAGCGCTGATCCTCTCAATGCGGGGCGCTTGCTCTGGTGCTTGCATGCAGGATGTTGAATAGAAGGACACGTACGATTCCCTGTCGCCTGTGAATAGAAACGCTTAAGCGCTCGCCGCAAAGTTTTGCGCCGATGTCAAGCCTAACGCCATCCAGGATTCTAATCCTAGCGTCTGGGCCTAAGCGTCCCCATTGTACATGCCCTAATGGGCTGTTATGTGAGATCTCCTGTTATGTGCAAGCAATTAACCAAGAGTTGGTGTTTTGTGATAAAAAAAACGAAAGTTGTGGTTTTGTGATAAAAAGTCAGCAACTAGTGGTGTTAAGTGATAAAATCTCGATGTAAGCACAAACCTCCCGTTGCCGCCAGCCGTGGCACCGTGTAGGTGTAGTAGAGACTAGAGAGGCACGGACAGGCGCTGCCGAGTGATCGGCGAGTTGACGACCGAAAGAGGCACCTAGGCTAGAATGTCTCTCCGTGCGTGCGTGCGAGGCCACCGGCTTACCTATCTTGTGGGGTACTCTCATCTTGCCTTTGACTGGAGGAGCGCGGCCAGTGGACCTCACGGATATTACGCTAAGGGCATCTCCAACCACGCGACCCAAACGGACGCGCTGGGCCGTCCGTTTTGGGCCGTTTGCGTGGCCGAATGGACACTCGGACAGCGGCCCGCGTCCGCGTGTCCGTTTGGGTCGCACGCTGCGCCCAACGCGCGGACGCAGCGCATTGGTAATAAAATAAAACAAAAATGAAAATGAAAAAGGAAAAGAACAAAACATAAATTTAAACTAGTTGGTCATTAAACTTAGCCCTATTTTGGGCAAATTTTACACAAAAGAAAGCCATATATGGCTTTAAACTAAAAAAAAGCAAACCCTAGCCGGGGCCCGGCCAGCCCGCCTAGCAGCCTGTGCTCGGCTGCGCGCGAGGCCGCGCCGTCGCGGATGTGAAGCACGTGCGCCGCCGCGCATCGTGCTCCACCTCGAACCACAAGTCCCGGTTGGGACTTGCGTCGCCGTACGCGGGGTCCCGCCGGAGGTCCGCCGGCAGTCGAGCGCGGCGCCTCCGGATCTCGGCGTAGCGGGCGCGGCTCGACGCCGGGATGGGCGGCACCGGAACCCGATCCGGGCTCGAGTGCCGGCCGTGGGAGGTGCACGTCCACCGAGGCATTGGGACGCCGGCGTCCCAGAACATCTGCGCCACCGCTACGGTGACGTAGATCCGCTCGCGTCTGGGAGGCGCCGGCGGCCCCATTGCGAACGCCGGCGGCGCGACTTGCCGGCTGCTGCCGGCCTCGTGGTCGTTGGCGGAAGGCTCGAACTCGCGCTTCGGGGCCATGGCGGCGCGGAGCCTCGAGCTCGCGCGTGCGGCCGGAGTGGAAAGTGGGGACCGGATAGGGACCGTCCCCTTCCCCGGTCCACATTTAATAGGATCGAGGCACCGACGAGTGGGCCAGCCACGCGGACAGGACGGACACGCGAGGACGCCGCGTGCCATCCGCGGCCACGCAAACCCGGCCAGATTTGGGCCGGGTTTGCGTCGTTCGCCGACGCTGCGCCGTCCGCTTGTCGCGATGCGTCCCGCGTTGGGCCGGGTTTTTGTCCGGCTGGACCCATCCGAACGCGCGGGCGTGGGATGGGTCGCCCCGTTGGAGATGCCCTAAAAATCCTGTTGCACTTGCTCATCGAGTCCTGCTCTGCTGGAGCTCACGGGCCGTGCGCGCCTCAACCTCAACGGGAAGACCCACCCACGCTATTGGTTGACGACACCACCCCAACATCTCTACTCATTTTTGTCTGGACCGCCGGGCAGCGGCTGGACCGAGTCTTGTGCGCCGTCACGAGCCTTCATCTCCATTTCGACAATTACCTGCTTAACTTATCCGTAAACTTTACTTACTCCTGTCCGAACCGTACGCCAAACACCCAGTTCTCGTGTCGTGAGCAAGCACCGGTACACGCGAGCCGTACCCGACAGGTCGCATGAGCTCGCGGCAGCTTTTCTTTGGAGGAAGGACGGTGAAAACCATGCTGCAAACTGCAACTATTGCACTCGAGCAAAGCGTAGAGGCTGCCATGTCTTTTCACAGCACTGCCGCTGCTGCTCGCTCCGACAGTTTTTCAGTCAGCAAAGGGCGACACAACTTACCGCTGCGGCGCTGCCTGCCTGCCTGCGCGACACGGCAAAGTGCGCGGCGCGGTCGAGCGCTGTGCTCTGGTCGCGCGACCGTTTGCATGTAACACGCCGCACCGGAGGCACAAGAAAAGTTCTACAACAATGGGCGGCCGAGATCGACTCGCTTGACTCATGATCGATTGAAAAACAAATTGGCAGGCTACAACTACTAACCCGCCTAGTTAAACTCAATAGACAAAATAATTTATAATTTGTAAACCTGTAACTGCCAGAACATACAATCTGCCAAGTTTTTTTCCAAGCAATCCCCACGGGGATCGAATTTTCATTATCAGAGATAACGAAAATACATTGTCAGTTGGCTTTTTATCGATTATATTTACAACAAAATATCAAACTACCAAAACTACCACAACAGTTTTTCTAGGAACCATCCTGTGCACGCTTACAAAGGGAGCAAGTGCATCCAGCACAATAAAACATAAGTTTCTAGGACCAGTAAACACGGCAAACCGCACCAGGACATGAACTATTTTTGCTCAGGACAGGAATCAGGTGTCCATGTGTTGACTGCCAAAACCCACCGGCGGGCAGCGGCCTTGTCAACACTGTAGAGCCGGGGGGAGCCTAGAGCTGCGGCTGGCTGAGACCCCTCCGAGCGACGGCCCGCAATGCTCTTCTGGTCACACGCGGCGTTGCGGCGTGCAAGGGCGTGCCACCCGACCTATACCCGGTCGGTGAAGGTGATGAGATTGCCTCGCTTAGTTTCCTGCAGGGCATACATGTAAACGTTAAATACGAGCCTCGATCGGCTCTCGGGTTATCCTGTGAATCGGCTCAAAGAGCCGATCCACCCATGATTCGTACGGGTGTACGAATACTTGGTGGTCCTGCTTGATCAAGATGAAGCTAATGAGATCTACGACGATTTAGGGTTTTCACCACATAATCGGATCATCCTACTCCAGGTTGGGCCGGATGGCCACGCACGGTGCTCGTAAGCCGATCCTAAACAAGGCCAAAAAACCAACATGAAGTTGATCCTAGGAACATCCCGTTTAGGACTTGCGAACGCCACCCTACGTGCCACAGGATCCTCCCCCCTTTGTAAGGCCAAACTATTGCGAGATATTAAACTAATCCTTGTAGAACAAGGAGCAATCGTAACGGACCAGATCTACTAAATAATGATCAAGCGGGTGCCGCCCCCACACCCGAGATAGGCGTGAGGACGGCTAGATATGCAAGGGTTGCACTCACGTAAGCATGCTTAAACGAAGAACAATGCTAACCCTAACACATCTAATGATAACTACGTTGCTCGCCATCAAAAGCGCTTCGCATGCGAGCAACGCATGAACAACGTGGGGCTTGTGCTGCCTAGATCGCAAGAT
>NC_061510.1:93572919-93601562 GCF_022539505.1 Lolium rigidum | reverse complement strand
CCCGATGGGCCACATGCCTCACCACCATCTATGGGCCACCCGGGCTTGCCGGATCTAGGCCATGCCGTTGATATACCCATAAAGTATACCCAAAACACTTGGTATAGAATTAGTGATGCTCATCATAGGTGCACTAAGAAACACTCCACTATTATCCTCCTTAGGAACTTTTATGTTGGTATCTCTAGCTGGAATAGGTATGTTCTTGATACTCTTACAGGGGGTAATTTCCTAGGTACTCCTGCTTTAGAAGCTAGTTACATCATTGAGAGTCTAGTTGGAATACCATCTATTAATGAAGCTAAAATTGAAATCTCTCTTGAAGATGTCATGAAATAGTTGGAGGCCATAGAGAAAAATCTTCCAAGTTTTGAGACTAAATTGGGAATATTACTTGATAATACTGATAAACTTGATAAATCCCTAGGAGAAATTAATGAAAGAATTGCTGTCTTAGAAACTTGTGCTATCCATGATAATCAAACCCATAGGATTGGTGAACTTGAAGAAGCTATGGGAACCTTGGGTTCAACTTTTTCTTCTTTTAAGTTTAAGGAGAAAGCTTATGTGGGTAAGGAGCAAAAGTTCATGTATGTCCCTAAGATGCCAAAGCCAAAGAATCATTATGAGCTTAAAATTGATAAAACCCTTAGTACCACTATGAGAAATTTAGATAATGAAGCATCTAAGATACCTTTTGCGACAAGTTGTGTTTTTAAGGAAAATTATGATGTTGATGCTTCTTCCCTTGATGTTACTTGATTTTCACTTTCTGCGCCTAGCTGAAAGACGTTAAAGAAAAGCGCTTATGGGAGACAACACATTATTTTATTTCTGCAAATTTTGTTTTATATTTGAGTCAAGGTGCTTGTTACTACTGTAGCAATACCTTTGTATCTTTATTTTATTGCATTGTTGTGCCAAGTAAAGTCTTTGATAGAAAGTTGATACTACATTTGGATTTCTGCGCAGAAATAGATTTTTAGCTGTCACGGTTTTGAGTTGTTCTCTCTGTAAAAAAATCTAAAAATCTTGAAAAAATTCATGAGTAATCCTCAGATATGTACGCAACTTTCATTCAACTGGAGCTTTTTCATCTGAGCATGTTAATGCCTTGAAAAAATTCGTCTTACGGACTGTTCTGTTTTGACAGATTCTGCCTTTTATTTCACATTGCCTCTTTTACTGTGTTTGAGTGGGTTTCTTTGCTCCATTAAATTTCAGTAACCTTGGGTAATGTCCAGAAGTGTTGGGAATGATTGTGTCCTTGCTAAACATGTGGATTTTTGATTATGCACTAACCCTCTAATGAGATTGCTTTGAGTTTGGTGTGAAGGAAGTTTTCAAGGATCAAGAGAGGAGGATGATATAATATGATCAAGAAGAGTGAAAATTCTAAGCTTGGGGATGCCCCGTGGTTCATCCTCGCATATTTCAAGAAGACTCAAGCATCTAAGCTTGGGGATGCCCAAGGCATCCCCTTCTTCATCAACAACTTATCGAGTCACCTCTAGTGAAACTATATTTTAATTCCGTCACATCTTATGTGCTTTACTTGGAGCGTTTGTGTGCTTTTATTTTCGTTTTGTTATTTTCATTCTCTGAATAAATCGGATCCTAACATGCTTGTGTGGGAGAGAGACACGCTCCGCTTTTTCATTTGAACGCTGGTGTTCTTCGCTTTAACTTTTAATGTTCATGGCAAAAGCTGAAAGCCACTGCACTTATTGCTATTTGGTTGGAAACCGAAAATGCTATATGGTAATTGGTATATTGTCTTGAATAATTTGATACTTGGCAATTGTTTTGAGCTCTCAAGTAGATAATGTTTAAGCTCTTGCATCATGTAGTTTAAACCTATTAGTGGAGAACTACCGTAGAGCTTGTTGAAATTTGGTTTGCATGATTGGTCTCTCTAAGGTCTAGATATTTTCTGGTAAAAGTGTTTGGGCAACAAGGAAGACAGTGTAGAGTCTTATAATGCTTGCAATATGTTCTTATGTAAGTTTTGTTGTACCGGTTCATACTTGTGTTGATTCAAACAACCTTGCTAGTCAAAGCCTTGTACTGAGAGGGAATGGTTCTCGTGCATCCAAAACCTTGAGCCAAAACTTATGCCATTTGTGTCCACCATAACTACCTACTATGTGGTATTTTTCTGCCATTCCAAGTAAATACTTCATGTGCTACCTTTAAACAATTCAAAACTTTATTACTCCTTATTTGTGTCAATGTTTTATAGCTCATGAGGAAGTATGTGGTGTTTTATCTTTCAATCTTGTTGGGCAGACTTTCACCAATGGACTAGTGGCACATCCGCTTATCCAATAATTTTGCAAAAAGAGCTGGCAACGGGGTTCCTAGCCCCAATTAATTAACTTTCATTAATAATCTCTTCACGTGTTTTGCCCTGATTCATCAGTAAGCAACTTAATTTTGCAAATAGACACTCCTCCATGGTATGTGAAATGTTGGAAGGCACCCGAGGATTCGGCTAGCCATGGCTTGTGAAAGCAAAAGGTTGGGAGGAGTGTCATCCATAAATAAAAACTAAAGTACATGTGTAAACAAAAGAGAAGAGGGATGATCTACCTTGATGGTAGAGATAACGTCCTTCATAGGAGCCGCTCTTTGAAAGTCTGTTTGACAAGGGGGTTAGAGTGCCCACTACCATTCGTTGACAACAACAAACACCTCTCAAAACTTTACTTTTATGCTCTCTATAAGATTTCAAAACTTGAAAAGCTCTAGCACATGATTTAATCTCTGCTTCCCTCGCGAAGGGCCTTTCTTTTACTTTATGTTGAGTCGGTTTACCTACTTCTTTCTATCTTAGAAGCAAACACTTGTGTCAATCGTGTGCATTGATTCTTACATGCTTGCTTATTGCACTCATCATATTACTTTGTGTTGACAATTATCCATGAGATATACATGTTGAAAGTTGAAAGCAATTGCTGAAACTTAAATCTTCCTTTGTGTTGCTTCAAAACCTTCTATTAAGAATCTATTGCTTTATGAGTTAATTCTTATGCAAGACTTTTTGATGCTTGTCTTGAAAGTACTATTCATGAAAAGTCTTTGCTATATGATTCAGTTGTTTAGTCTCTATCTATTTGTTAGCAAACTATAGACCATTGCTTTGAGTCACTTCATTCATCTCATATGCTTTACAATAGTATTGATCAAGATTATGTTGGTAGCATGTCACTTCAGAAATTATTCTTTTTATCGTTTACCTACTCGAGGGCGAGTAGGAACTAAGCTAGGGGATGCTTGATACGTCTCCAACGTATCTATAATTTCTTATGTTCCATGCTAGTTTTATGACAATACCTACATGTTTTATTCATACTTTATATCATTTTTATGCATTTTCCGGGACTAATCAATTAACAAGATGCCGAAGCGCCAGTTCCTGTTTTCCGCTGTTTTTGGTTTCAGAAATTCTACACAGGAAATATTCTCGGAATTGGACGAAACAAAAGCCCACGGCCCTATTTTCCACGGAGTGTTCCAGAACATCGAAGAAGAGTCGGAGACGGCCAGCAGGGGGGCCACCCCATAGGGCGGCGCGGCCCCACCTCCAGGCGCGCCGAGGTGTGGGGAGCCCACCTCGGGACTCCCCCGACGCTGCCTCTTCACCTATATATTCCTTCGTATCGGAAAACCCTAGTACCGAGAGCCAAAATACGAGAAAAGTTCCAGAGACGCCGCCGCCGTCAACCCCATCTCGGGGGGGGGGTTCTGAAGATCACCTCCGGCACCCTGCCGGAGAGGTGAATCATCACCGGAGGGCTCTACATCACCATGCCCGCCTCCGGACTGATGCGTGAGTAGTTCATCCTTGGATTATGGGTCCATAGCAGTAGCTATATGGTTGTCTTCTCCTATTGTGCCATCATGTTTAGATCTCTGTGAGCTGCCTATCATGATCAAGATCATCTATTTGTAATGCTACATGTTGTGTTTGTTGGGATCCGATGAATATGGAATACTATGTCAAGTTGATTATTGATCTATCATATATGTGTTGTTTATGATCTTGCATGATCTCCGTTGCTAGTAGAGGCTCTGCCCAAGTTCATACTTGTAACTCCAAGAGGGAGTATTTATGCTAGATAGTGGGTTCATGCCTCCATTGAATCTGGGACAGTGACAGAAAGTTCTAAGGTTGTGGATGTGCTGTTGCCACTAGGAATAAAACATCAATGCTTTGTCTAAGGATATTTGTATTGTTTACATTACGCACAGTACTTAATGCAATTGTCTGTTGTTTGCAACTTAATACTGGAAGGGGTGCGGATGCTAACCCGAAGGTGGACTTTTAGGCATAGATGCATGCTGGATGGCGGTCTATGTTCTTTGTCGTAATGCCCTAAGTAAATCTCATAGTAGTCGTCATGATATGTATGTGCATTGTTATGCCCTCTCTATTTGTCAATTGCCCAACTGTAATTTGTTTACCCAACATGCTATTTATCTTATTGGAGAGACACCACTAGTGAACTGTGGACCCCGGTCCATTTTTTACATCTGAAATACAACCTATTGCAATCATTGTTCTCTGTTGTTATCTACAAGCAAACATCATTCTCCACACCATACGTTTAAACCTTTATTTTCAGCAAGCCGGTGAGATTGACAACCTCACTGTTAAGTTGGGGCAAAGTATTTTGATTGTGTTGTGCAGGTTCCACGTTGGCGCCGGAATCCCCGGTGTTGCGCCGCACTACACTCCTTCACCAACAACCTTCACGTGGCCTTCATCTCCTACTGGTTCGATAACCTTGGTTTCTTACTGAGGGAAAACTCGCTGCTGTACGCATCATACCTTCCTCTTGGGGTTCCCAACGGACGTGTGCTTTACCGTCACAAGCAGGTATCCAAGGGTACTTGAGGGTTATAGTGATGCAAATTGGATCTCCGATGCTGATGAGACTAAGGGCACAAGTGGTTATTTGTTTACACTTGGGGGTGGCGCTGTTTCCTGGAAGTCTTGCAAGCAGACCATCATTACGAGGTCAACTATGGAAGCAGAACTCACAGCATTAGACACAGCTACTGTTGAAACAGAGTGGCTTCGTGAGCTCTTGATGGACTTACCTGTGGTTGAGAAACCAATACCCGCTATTCCTATGAACTGTGATAATCAAATTGTGATCGTCAAAGTAAAAAAGTTCTAAGGATAATATGAAGTCATCAAGGCATGTGAAGAGGAGACTGAAAACTATCAGGAAAATGAAAAACTCCGGAGTTATATCATTGGATTATATCCATACGTCTAGAAACCTGGCAGACCCCTTCACAAAGGGACTATCATGAAATGTGATAGAAAATGCATCGAGGGAGATGGGTATGAGACCCACACTATGAGCTGCCCACGGTGGTAACCCACTCTATGTGATCGGAGATCCCGTGAATTAGAGCTGAGAGACAAGCTGTTGGTCAGCTGGGAGGAGAGTATATATCCCTATAGCAATTTTACCACTCCGTAAGATGCAATACTCTCATAATCTGCATGGTAGGTTGATAACTATCTTAATGTGTTCTAAGTGGCTTATTTCAGCAGAGATGTTGTCCTGCAGAACATATTTTGAAGAACACACCTATATGAGTCTGATTGTTAAACGTCGCAATCTATGAGAGTTGGGTGCTCTCTAGTAAACTCATGAAAGGCTCTGGAGTATGATGTATAAGCTCCAAACCGCGAGGAAGCCTCGCGGCAGCCTAGTATCGGTCTAGGCTTTGTATGAAGCTAGTACGCAGAAAACTTGTAGTTCAAGGCATAGTCCACTATCCAACTTGCAATCTAGTGTAATATGAAGTTTTAAGTGGAAGTTCAACTTAACAGTCTCCACGACATACCGGTATATAAAACAATGTTTTGGAAACTTATTGATGAGATGTGCCAGTGAGAGTTTGTGGGGGATTGCTGGAATTTTGGGCATTTGTCCTTTGGCCCATGTCCCATTATCAAATTCTGAAACTCACTTGGCCCATTCCAAAAATCAGTGGCAGCACTAGTGGGGCTGAAGTTTAGTCCCACATTGCTAGTTGGAAGAGAGTTGGAGTGGTATATAAGATGGATTGTTCTAGTCCTAGTAAGTGAGTGACAAGAGAGAGCCCTCGCGCACTCCTCCTCCTCCGCCGCCCGCCTCGCCTCGCCTCGTCACGACGCACCGCACCGCGCCGCGGGTTGCGGGAATCTCGTCGAGCCGAGCTTATCTTTTTGCTGTTTGGGAAATTAATTGTGTAATCAATTTTGATTCATTAACGGCCGTTTTGCCTTCCGGTTTTTCTGGATCGTGGCTGTGCCGACTCGTACGTCGGTACGTGGGACGACCTTCCCGAACCGCACTACATAAGACCCTTCGCAACCCTAGCCGCCACTACCAGACGCATACGCGACTACCTGTTTCCAGTTCATTGCGTCGCCGCCTTCATCTTCCTCATTCCGTCCGTCGGCGTGCACCGACTGCCGGGACAGTAGGCCTCCGGAACCCTGCCTCTCATGAACCTGTACGGGTGAGGGGCAATCAGGTTTTTGGGGAGCGCTCCGGCGCGACTAATGGCATCACGACGTCGTCATCGGACGACGAGTTCCTCCACACCGACAACTACTTCCCGGACCTCAGCGACTTCTTCGACAACCTCAACATTGGCGACAACGACGCTGCTGCGAAGTATGCGATCTTGTCGTTTCTCTTTCAGTTTCGGTTTGAGTTTCTTCTTCTAGTTTCTGTGGTAGATGCAATCGGTTTGTCTTGTTTAGATGTGATTTGTTCATCTACATTACTAGTATGCACGATTAGTTTATTTGTTATTTTCATAGTCATGATTTATCAATTACTTGTTCGGATTATTTCATATGGATATTTGCTTATATATTCAACACCTCTTTCCATAAAAAGGATATTCCAAGTTAGTCTAAATTTGCAGGTATTTAGAGACACTTAAATACATCCGAGTTTAGAAAAATCTTCGATAATCTTTTATGGATGGAGGGAGTACAATAAATAGTATTATGTAGATAATGGTATTTTATCCTAAATATTTGATCAACCTTTAACTTTGACTAAGTCCAGAACGCGGGGTAATTGTAAACAGAGGGAATAGCTGAACAAAAACTTCCAAAATAATTTTATCATCATCATAGTAATACATATCTGTGATATAATAACCTCATGGCCCATGTGATGAGCTTACCCAGCAAACAAACACTGCGTGCAAGGTGTAGGACAACATACCAATTTATGCGGTGAGTAATATATAACACATAATCATGAGGGAAATACCCAGATGAACCCAGGTGCACATGTACCCGGTTTCACCAATTTTGAAAAATATATTTTTGTCATGAGAGAAATGCATGGAAGCATGTGGACGGTGGTTGACTGTGACCAATTCAGTTTGGTAGGTTATGCAGACCACCTTGGACCTTGGTCAGTCAGGTCGAGAGAAGAACATGCGTCAAAGAAGAGAGAGCACTAGAATCCATGGAATACCAGAGTGATCAAAATCAACACTGGTGCTAGTTTCCATGATCACTCCTGAGGCGGTGTTGGCCTAGTTGTTCGTTTTTTTTTTCGAGGTAGTGCCTAGTTGTTCGTGACCATCTTGGGGTTCTGATTTGAGGACAAGCACTATGGTTTGAGTATGCTGGGAGTGCTCTGTCTATGGAGGCACTGGCAATTCGTGAAGGAGTAACGCTAGTACAAGAGTGGAGATATTCACTTGTCATTAATACTGACTCCCTGGTGTTAACTTCTGTAATTCTGGTGATGATAACAAATCAAAACTTAGAGCTATCTATCAAGATCTAAAGTTCCAGATTTCCCTATCCCAGTGAAAGGTGATACCAGAACAAGCTAGGCAGGAACCAAATTTTCGTTGCCGCCATTTACAAATGCAGCCTCCTGGTGCTCATATCCCTTACGGCTTCCTTTGATTTATTGGATTTGTACATAAATTATGTAGGATTTAGATTATATGGGAAATTTTCTACACAATTAGTTTAATCTATAAGAACCTACCATATACGAACCAATCCTATAAGAATCTTGTAGAGTGAATCATATACACAAGATCATTACCTAATGAAAAATTATTTTGCTACAATTAAATACATGTCATCGTTCCATAGGATTTAAATAGGCAGGATATTATTCGCAAAAAAAGACAGGATATTCAAATCCTGTGTTTTTGTTTCTTTTTTTTGAGGGGAATCGTGAGCTTTATTGATTATAAAATAAAGGGTTTACAATCATTTGCGATTAGCGCCGACACGCAGTCCGGTGCTGAATCGTTTAACACTCCACTCGACTCACGTTTCCCTAGCTGCGCTAATTCATGGGTTACCTTGTTGCTACTCCTGTCAATCTTCCGAACTTCTATGTTTTCCTATCTAATAAATCAAAGGAGCCCTACATACGTGTTTTAGGCTTCAACGGTATAATAACTAATGAGTAGTCTTCCGTAAATCCGTAGCATGTTCCACTTGCTACATTATTATGCCTGGAAAACATGCGAAAAGCTAAACAAATATGGATGCGTACTCTGATGAACAGCGGTCGTATCTCGTATAACAGTGTCAAGTCACCGTCGGTATGCGACGTATCACGCTTCAGTCGTCGGTCGATCGGTAGGCTGTACATCTCAATCCTTATGCATGTATATGCAGGTGCATCTTCATATTTATGTATGGTCTTGCTTCTTTTTGTTGAGCGATCAACTAATTATAACATGTCAACAGTACAGTGCACATGGTTTCCGCGTAATTTGGTATATTGTCCTTTTGTTGATACTCCCTCCGTTCTTTTTTAATTGACTCGAATTTAGTACAAGTTTGTACTAAATCCGAGTCAATTAAATAGGGAAGCATAAGCTTACGTGTGTAGTGAGAAAACTATTTTGCATGTAGGTCTCCATTTAGAATACACAAGTGTTCTCTGGCCCTCCTATATATATGGCTATATCACACGAAACAAACGGGAAACCTTTATATACACAAATGCACAATTAGGTAAACTATATATAGACTCTCTCAAAAATAAAAACAAATAAGGTAAACTATAGACAATTGGTTATATATTGTACCAACCAAATATAGCACTAGGAATGTCTCGGGTAGCTAGTGTAAGTGGCTGAAGCATCAAGGTGACAAAAGAGGGTCATTTTGGGTTGATTATATGGGATGCAAGTTTTGATTCAAGTCTCGTATTTCAGATCTTCTGTTTGTGAATGTTTCGGTGGATTCTTTGTAAAATCATCACATCCTTGTCAATGCCCAATCCTCGATCTGCTGCCAGGGTGCGGAAGTTATAGGTCGTCTCCTGTTCATATTCCGGAGAGCCGTCCAGTTTTGGAAAGAGTTAGGGCGAGCTTTTTGTTGAGGAACGTTCTTGATCACTAGGTACGGAATATCTACTCAGTCAGCAAAGAAAACGACCACTTGTCCTCAGTCACTCCGGGTATATCTTGTTCGAACGGGTCAATTTTCCCTGGTGGACTGATTCGGCTTTCTAATAGAGTGGCGATTGCAATTTGTGTTATCGGCCAACTTTTCGAGGCGGGGAAAGAAGAACATTCGAAAGATGTGCCGATGAGTAGATATGTTAAAATCAATGTCGATGTTGCTTCGATCCTCAACAAAATGGCTTCGGATCTTGAATTATTATTGTTTCTTTTCGTCAGGTTCTTGTTTGATCTGCAGTCATTCTAGCTAGAGTAAAATACATGGTGGATATTCAAACTTGTCGCCATGGCTCGATTAGGTAACTGTACTCAAAGAATACATATTCATAGTCACTGAAAACGACTTAGTGGCTCATAGACGGTCTCCGGTGGTGATGACACAATGTATTTGATGATATGGCGAGCTGTAGACACATCTTTCAGTTACCAAGGCAATGTATTGGCCGGTTCAAGTGATGCTTCTTTGCGGTAAGCCCCTTAATATCCAACGGCATGTCTTAATCTTCCTCCTGCTATATCCCCTTCAAGCATGTAGAGGAGCCGAGTAGAGTAGGCCAGGTGTCGGTGAGGGATTGGACGTCGCTGTGCTCCAAAGGTGCCAGCGTCGGCGGATTTTTGTGAAGGATAGGGTGGGCTCGAGCTAGAGGTGGTGGCGCTGCCATGCAGTTGCTCGCGCAACACCACTCGTCTCGTGCACGCAAGTAAATGCCACACGCTCCTGTCCCATCCCTTGGCGGTTGAAGACTGGCGAGCGAGGACGTCAGGAGACCGAGATGATGATGGGGGTGGTGGGCAGTCTCGTCGTTGCGGACTAGTATCCTGTCGTCTACAAGGAGAGATGGGGGAGGAGAAGCAGCTTGTCACTACATACTAGCTTGAGGATGTGGCAGTGCCGACCATCACTAGGAAGGTAGGAGAGGGGCGGAACCGTGACCCCTTCTCACGCAGGTGGTAGCATGTGGTACCTTCTCCGGTTGACGAGACGGTTCCTCGGCAATGCCCACCATGAGGGGCTTAGGGTTTGACGGAAGGCGACGATGGAGGCCAGGAGCGAGAGAAGGCACGACGTACCCAGGTTCACGTCCCCGCGGTGGAGGATCGCTAGTCCTGCTAGCAATCCACTATATGAATATATGTGTACAGGGGGTCGTCATAGGCGTAGTTGTTGTATCTAATCTAGTTCTAATCTGCGGGTTGTGATGTCTAGGTGTATTGCCCTATGTTTTATGTTTCTCCATGTGTCCCCAAGGGGTGCCCTTGCCTGGCTTTATATATCAGCCAAGCTAGGGTTTACAAGGGTCCTAGTAGAATTCATATTGGAGTCTCCTTTCTTGTAATTCAAGTTGATATTCCTTGTGGATCCAGCTTGTTGAGTCCTTGTGCTGGTCCATCTTCATAATCTGCATCGGGTATGGTAATGCCGGGTACCCGAAGGGTTATGCCCACATCAGTAGCCCCCGAGTGTCTGGCCGAAGTGAAGCTTCGGGCAGGGACTAAAGTTGTCATCATCCGAATATCTTGATCATCTGCTGAGTCTTGTGCTTGATGTAGAGTCGAAGTTGCTTTTTGTCGGGTGCGCGAAGCGCTCCCGATGGGAGTAGCCCCCGATTCTATGGTCGGGTGCTTGCAGCCGTGCATAGACTCAAGTTATACTACTCGAAGATCTTGATGTTGACCCCGACATCTTCAGGTTTTTTCTTCTTTGTCGACGAAGCTGCCATCTTTTTATCGGATGCGCGACCAGCGCTCCTGATGGGAGTAGCCCCCGAGCCTATAGATGAATATGAAATAGTCATGTATAGGGTGTAAAAAATGCTGAGTCGAATACCGTAGATGTCTTCGAGTTCTGAGAAGATTTGGATGCTTTTGTGATGTTTGATGACTTTGATGATGTCATAGATAGAGGAGTTGATGATTTGGATGATGTCACAGAGGAGTCGATGATTTTGATGATGTCCCGGAGGAGTCGATGATTTGGATGATGTCCCGGAGGAGTCGATGATTTTGATGATGTCCCGGAGGAGTCGATGATTTTTATCGAGTGCGCGTCAAGCGCTCCCGATGGGAGTAGCCCCCGAGTCTAGGCACGGATGCTTGCAACCGTGTGTAGACTCAAGTCGAGCAACCCGATGTTATAGTTTTATTCAGATGCCGGTGGCAAATATTTGTTGAGCAAATCTTGATGCTCTTATTTTTGGCATCGGTATTATGATGCTTTTGTATGAAAGTTGTCGGGAGCAATTTCTTTGAGTGATCAGCTAATATTGCAGGTTCAATAAACCCGTATTAATCGCAACTTTGCTACAACCGACGATGTATATTTTGGCGACAGTCCACGAATCGAGGAAACTATGCCTGCCATCGACTCCGTCGCTCTTTAGTACCTCCTTATTTTGATGTACCGGCATGGGTGTTTTTTATAAGTAATTCTATCCTTGCTATTAGCAGCACTTGTGTATTTTCTGAGGCTTTAGCAAAAGGATAATTGTATATTTTTGTAAGGCCCGTTGATTACCATCTATTGCAGCGCTCGTATTTTTCCCGAGGCTTTAGATGATAACTTCAGGTATAAAGAGTCTTCATGTTTGCTTGAATTCCAGCGAACCAGCGCTCCCGATGGGAGTAGTCAAGATAGTCGGAGATCTTCATGTCATCTTAAATTTCAGCGAACCAGCGCTCCCGATGGGAGTACCGGCATGAGCCTTTCATATGTTTTATTGCTTCCACTAATTGCATCACTCACATGTTCCCTGAGGCTTTTGGTGAAATCATTGATAGTATAAGGATTCTTCATGTTCGCTTGAATTCCAGCGAACCAACGCTCCCGGCGGGAGTAGTCACAATAGTCGAAGATCTTCCAGGAGCACCCAAGTAATTATAGCGCTGCCGAAAGTGTATCGGGTCCATATTTACATAGCCATAGAAGATAAATCCATTGAAAACCTTAAATGATAAGGCCACCGACCTGGGAGTGCACCAGGTCATTTACATAAGATGATATCCAATGATACCATAGATGATGAAGCCATTGACCAGGAAGTTCATCGGGAGAAGATATATCCAGAGCCGAAGAAGATAAGTCCATTGATAACCATAGGTGATGAAGCCATTGACCCGGGAGTTCATCGGGAGAATATATATCCAGAGTCGAAGAAGATAAGTCCATCGAGTAATCGAGAGTACCGGAGGTAATGGCGCCTCCCTGAGCATCGGGTGTGGCGAAAGGAAGAGGAACACCGAGTTCGATTGCGGCGAGGCAAATGTGGAGGCAGGTCGCATGGTAGACGTTGGCATATGGAGCTCCTAGTGATTCTGCCAATGACTATCTTCGGATGGCAGAGTCCACCGCCCTTGATTGTTTCTACCGATTCTGCAGGGCGGAGATAGCTGTGTTCGGGGACATCTACTTGAGATCACCCACTGTCGAAGACACTGCTAAGATCCTCGCTGTCAATGAAGATCGGGGATTTCCAGGGATGCTTGGAAGCATTGATTGCATGCATTGGAAATGGAAGAACTGTCTGTTTGTCTGGTAGAGAATGTATAAGGGTCACAAAAAAGGCTGCACTGTGATACTTGAGGCAGTGGCTACCCATGATCTCTGGATTTGGTACTCCTTCTTTGGTATTCTAGGATCCAACAACGACATCAATGTCTTGCAGTGCGCGCCGATCTTCTCCATGCTTGGTGAGGGTCATGCTCCCCCGGTTAACTTTGCGATCAATGGCCGACAGTACAACAAGGGATACTATTTTGCAGACAGTATCTATCCAAAGTGGGCAACATTTGTGAAGACTATCTCAGGCGCCGTCCTCCCGAAGGAGCTGGAGTTTGTCAAGGAACAAGAAGGTTGCCGAAAGGACGTGGAGCGTGCATTTGGTGTCCTCCAGCAAAGATTTGCTGTAGTTCGGTTCCCCTCTTTGACTTGGTCCAAAGATCAGATGTGATAGGTGATGAACAGTTGTGTCTGCTAACACAACATGATTATCGAGAATGAGCGGAAGTATCCGGTTCCTCTGAGCGAACAAGCTGCACCGTATGACAGGGTCCTCTTGCATAGCTTAACCACCAGGTGCCGGCATCATGGACTGCGTTCATCGCTATGCGTCAGGAGATTCGAGACTCCACAATGCATCAACAGCTGGTGGAGCACTTATGCACGCTTCGAGGCAACATCAACTAGTTTTCATTTGATTTATTTGAAAACTTGTCTTTCTTTGTTGAAGTGTAACATCTATTATATAATTAAAGTAGAAGACAATTAACGGTACGGATTAAACAACTCAAACCGATGGATTAGATTAAAAGTAGCGACGCACAAAAAAATAAACGTACACAACTCGGACCGCTTGGAAAAAAACGGAATACGTATCCGCAGTAGCACGTGCAATCAAAGGTCGATACAATGCCACGCAAGAAAAAAAATAGAAGACCTATGCAACCAGGAATCCACGATCGCTTGGAAAAAATTGAATAGGTATTTGCACCAGCATGCACGATAAATTCAATTTATCCCGACCCTGACTACAAATCATATCTAACCGGCGACTCGAAACTCCACCTGAATATCTTGCCAAACAACCAACATTTTACAGCCAAGATTTTGTAGAAGCTAGCGTACGGTTAGGATTAAGATTTAATCATTTGGTTCCCGTAACAAACCGTTAGCATGATAATTCAGAAAGAGAAAACATAACGTAAGCCAACTCCCTTTTCACTATTTCAAAGATCGAGAACTCCCTTTATCTATCCTTGCCCAAGAAAAGTAGCATGATCACAAAGTCTCAGATGGAAGCATAATCGATCTGTTGTGGGAGTACCTCTCTATGGCGCGTACGTCGTCGCCCTCGCACGCCCACATCTGGCACAACCTGAAGACCGGAACAAATCAATCATACCAGTGACTGGTGTTGTCGTCGACTGTTTTAGAAATAGATCTATGCGTTGGATTCTTCACGTCTTAAATCTCATTTGCAGGATGCAATCACGGTGAAGGTATGGTGGCTAGATCGACGGGCAACAGCTCTAATTGCGGTGGCGCGCCGTGGGCGATTCTTCTGGCGCTGAGAGAAGAACTCCACCAGCATGGGCTTGGCGAGAAAACCAGCTTGGTGCCGTTCTGGCCGCGTATACATGGATCTTAATAATTTCTCCTCCCGAAGCATGGATCTTAATCCGATCTTAAATTAGGGGATCGGTTGACTTGCATGTCCATGGTGAATGCCTGAGCTGCACATGCGACCCATCAACATCCCCGGCCAGATCGCTTGCAAAAACTGAATTGGTATCCGCACACACTATATTAGATTGATTCATCATATCCCGGCTTAACATCTTCGATGGTATCATAGATCCATCAACATGCAGTCCCTGGAGGCTTGCCTGGAGCTACGAATCTGTGATCCATTGTCCATCACACTTCCTGAGCTGCATGCATGCGATGCATCAACATCCCAAACCACTTTCAGCAGCGGATGGATGCTAAGCGCTTGATAAGTGTAAGGCAGTAAATCCATAGGTGGCAGTAAATCAGCGTTAGGTCATGAACATCGTTCCATCAGCCTATTATTTCTTACGGATAAACTCAAGCAAGCTATGTCAGGTCTACAAACTAAGCACGATGGCTTATCAATACATTTACAGTGCACCAGCGAGACCTGACGGTCCGCAACAGCTCATCATGGAAATGCTTCGGTAGTCAAATCTCAATACAATGTCGAGCAAAACAAGATGCTAAGGTATGTTTTCCTCTCTTCGGGCACTACTTTTCATTAACTAAATCGTCAGAGAGCAAAGAAGCTTTGATGTCTACAAGTACGTTAACATATATAATTTGTTGCAGGTTTCTTCATTTTTTTAAACTATGCTGCTGTTGTATATGTTTTATTTATTCTTGGATTATCTCAAAAGATCTCCAGTGATTCGCGGCGGAGCATACTGGTATATAAAAGGTGTATAAATTACTCTGGATTTTCTAACATCAGTTCCCAGTCTCAGAGAGAAAAAATCTACATTAAATTGTGACTCTCTATCACGAGTTACCCACAATCTGAAATACAGTTCAAATACAACTATACATAGCAATGGAAGATTTATTCTGAGTCTAGCACCAGAGATGACATTATAGATGAGAAATTAATTTCGCAGGCACGCAAGTATATGTTGTTTGTGATCCTAAAATTGTAGTTCTGAAGGGAATTTGCGATGATAAAATGCGTACGGATGATAGTGATAGAAGAAAATATCTTTAAAAAATATTCTGAATCAAGCCGTGCAAATCTTCTATCCTTGGATGTTTGTCAATTCAGGTAAGGTATATTTATAAACTTACAATAGTTGTCAATTTCATACTCACATGACATGTGCACGGTATTGCCATTTCAAATATACGAAAAATGGGAATAACAATCATAATTGGAAAAATTTGCTTATAATATATATATTTATCAAAATATAATAACACCTATGTATTTACTTTCTTATCCTAACTGCTTCTGAAATCATTACGGTCATACTGCGAGTAGTGTGCCATATTTTAATTCATATTAACGTAAGCTGTTGGCATAGAGGAATTCCACTCTCAACTGAATTATATTTTCTACTCCTTGGAGCTAAGACCCAGAATATAGCGAACAACACAGAAGATTGAGTATATATGTAAACATATATTATCTTGGATTTTTGTTGACATCAAATATTATAATATAATAAGTAAACATTTAAAAATTTATCATGGATTTGGTGAAGATAGATAGATAAAAAATACCAATTTTAGGACAAGAAAATAAAACAAATCTAGCCGTGCAGTATGCACGGGCCACCCAGCTAGTTTATTTGAAAAAATAAGCCAAATGTTGGCAAAACTGGTCAAATTCGCCGAATTATGCTGGAAATTTGGCAGCCAGGGACGTTTTTTTTTTCTGAAAAATGCCGAACACTGGGTGTCTACCGGGGAGACGGCTGAAACTTCAACGCTCCCCGATCGAAACTTTCGTCCAATCCAGCGTTAGTGGCGGATTTGGCCGTGGGGAGCGCCAGCGGCTAAGATAGGGACACTGGTTCTAACGCACGTCGCAATTTCATATTGGACACCACTAGTGCTTCCACCCACCAGGTTATTCCATTTCTGCAATCAAAGCTTGAAGACTTTTAGATACATCAGGTTAAAAGGAATCGTTCTCATTGCATATCCGTAGCATCGGTGAACGGCACGCTACTATGCTAACAGTGCACTACTTATCCTTTCCAAACTAGAGCTCTAGTAGTAATACTTTCTAGTGGAGCCTTTCAATTGATTCGAGATGAACTCAAGAAGTGTGTCATGGAGCCCTCTCTCGTTTGCTCCAAGGACATGTCCAACTGAAACTAGTGCCCTCCGTGAAGGCAAAGGACGAGGCAAAGCAGGCAGGTGAGACCACTGTCTGGCCTCTGGTATGTGCCAGGGAAAGTGAAATGTGGTGGGTTCACTCGTGTCACACTTCCTCTAATCCTCCTCAAGGCGAACGCAGGGATCCCAAAATGATCAGCTCGGAGTTGCCACCATTTCCAGATGTTGGCTTGCACTGTTTTGACTAGTGGACAATTTTTATGTGACGTCTGATGTCTGACGTCTTATAATTTGCATGTGGCGGCACTGCACAGATAATGCAAGGAAATGGATGAAACTCGAAGATTGTATTTAGACTGTTAATAAGTACACAAGGCTACCATTTTTTTAATTCTCCAAACTGCATTCTCTAAGAAAACATTCTCTATTTCTCATAAGTAAATGCATATAATTTCTATACCAACTCTAATTTAGCATTAATATAATTCAAACTTTTGAATACTCAACAACATATAATATAATAACTTTTAAAATGTATAAAACATTGAAATTTAAATATACATTATGTACCAAAAGTATCATCGAACATAGAACAAAGACATGAACAAGCATAGAAAAACAATTTCACTTTTGCTTCAGTGCACCCCCTCCCTCATACTTGAACACATCGATGGTCCAAATCGCTCTGTACCCCTTCATATTAGAGGGCTTGATGGTTAATAGATAATTATTAAGTGAGAGTTTAGCCTTAATAAAACCCGTATAGCTCATTAGGATCGTTATGCATCGTATGTATCTGGTTAGTCATGGTGGCCCCGTACTCACCAGCTCTTGTTTGCGCCGTCCTCATCGTCTAGCGCTCATGGTAGTCCTCGTCACTCTTTGGCGGCGAGTGGCAGCGCTCCTCGACGGTGGGGGCTGGCACAAGTGGCAACGCACACTCGCACACTATCAAGGGGAGGAGGCACTTAAGCAATATTGAGGGTCAGCTAGGTAGCATCGTGAGACTGTCAAACGAGCAACACCGGTGGCTAGAGCAAGCACAACAAGCACCCGAAGCGCCATAGTAGTGCAGGCCAGTCAAGTGGTGTGGAGAGGTTGTGAGAGGTGAGAGCTGAACGGCGCATCAATCAGCGCGACCAGGAAGGATCAAGATCACCCTTTGATACTCGTTGCAAGCAGCACATGATATCAGACTTTGAGCCATGGCTGAAATAATGGAGTAATTTGGAAGGCTATATTAATGGAGAAATTAACGGGAGTAAACAACTCAGTAGATTTATACAGTTCCTTAGGTTCCTGGGTGTGTACAAACATATCTAACCTCCAATTTAGCTGGCTAATACTTAACTAAATTCAATTAAACTATCTTGGACGAAAATACCCTTTTCTAAGTTTCTAGATGGTGCAGTGAAGCATGCCTCAAACAATTTTTACTAGTACACATTTTCTAGTTTGTTGAAGCATCGGAAAACTGGCGCTTCATCGCAAGGAATAGTTGATATAGAGCGCACCTCTTCTAATTTCTATATTTTCATTGAAACCTGGTTCTCATTAGGTACTTTCTCCCTCGGTTTATATTGCCACTGAAATTTTGACTCTATGTGAATTTATACTAAACTTTTATAATTCATAAAAACTGTTTCTTTGCTTGATACAATATTTACCAGTATAATTTACTAGTATATATTTGGCATAGTTAACCGCATAGCAGTTTTTCTAAATATTAGTTCCTAACTACGTTCTCTATTATACAGTTGCAAAGTAGATCCTCAAATAAGCATGCTTTGCACTAAGTCAGAATCGTCTTTTATAAAATATATAACTCCCTCTTGGATACTTATTTAAATATTGCATTAACTATGTAACGCATGGGCGTTCATGGTAACTATATCTAATCCTATCAAATATAATAATAGCAATGTCTACTATACTATGACTAGGTAACCACATTTACCGAAACTTCTAGGGTATACGTAAAAATTCTTGGCATGATTCTTTATTGCTTCTTTATTCTTGATCAAATGTGCAGTAACAGTTTTGCAACATGTCCATGTTCCAAACATGTAATTGACATATCTTCGCTTATATTAATCACTAATAAACTTAAAATAACGTGGATTGTTATATGTTTGGATGGATGTAGTTTAATTTATATTATATGCTCTTCTGCAATGTATTTTTTTTTTGTAATCTAGCGTATGCGAGTGTTCGTCGTATGTGGAATAAAAGGTCATGTACGAAATTAAACTCACCATTGCCGATCAGATACGTGGTGTGAAGTGTGAACCTTCTCCGGAAAGAAGTCCAACGAAATGAAAGTAGGCGTTTATCTTGAAACATGTAACAATAGTGTCATATACGAAAGTCCAACAAAATGAGAATTTTATTTATCTTGAAACATGTAACAATAGTGTCTCGACTAATCAATGAAGTAGGGGTTAGTAGCCTTTTTTCTTCCTTTGTACGTTGAAAGTTGTAAGTGGGTGAACTTTTAGTGCGCCATACGGGCAGAGTACAAGCATCATGCGAGCACATTCTGCAGCATCGGTTGTAAAAAGGAACTGCCCGTGATCTAGGAGATTTGGAAGTAGCAGGGGTCCGGGTGACCATGACCAACCTTACCGAGGCTGCTAGGTACGCATGGTGCGTACGAGTGTGATGGCACAGTGTGGTACACGACCGACCATATCTCATTGGGATGTACTGCATCTTTTCCTGCATGGAACGCCGTGACGCTCCGGCCGGCCCCTCATTGCATCGCTGTGCTGTTTTGTCTAGTTGCTCGCGCGCGCGCTTTGCCATCCTAGGTGCCCAGCCCCTTCTGATCTAGGCTAGCTTGTGTTATCCTCGCCAATGTGTGTACGTACTACCTGCAAAAAAAATGTGTGTACGTACTACGCCGTGCATGCATGGGCGTACGTGTCCGCTTCCTATATATTGCCTGCTTGCATCCGTTCTGGGCGCCTCGCAACTGCGATCCTGCATGGGCAATGGCTGGATGTACGCGTGGGGTTGCTCCTCACAAAGTCACCAAGCAATCATCGCCTAGCTTTCACCGCCACGGCGAAGGTAGCCGAGCTCCTCGTGCTGATGCTAGTTCAGGTGGTGCTGCGTCCCCTGTCCCCCAATCCTTCTTCCTGCAAACCTTGGCCATGCCCCACACATGAGTGCTACATGCACATTGAACCACCCTACATGCTCTCTCAACTTTTCACCACTTTCGGACAGGATTGTTAGGCCATCTCCAACGTGACGACACAAAAGAACGCGGAGCGATCGTTTGTGGCCACACGATCGAAAAATGCGAGTACACCCAGGCCCAACTCCCCGACACATAGTGACCGGACTGTCCGCAGAGACGCAAACGCGACCCAGATATGCGCCTTGGATGTGTCAGACACCGCGCGGTCGCGCTGCATGACCGCTCGTGTCTAAGCGGACATTTCTTCGGGCCCGCCTGTCAGCGACCTATGTCGATGTGTCTTCTCAGGCGCGAGTACTGGCGAGGCGGCGTCGCTTCAGCAGTCTGCGCCACGTTAATGGCAATGCCTCGCCAGCCGAGCGGCCGCCGACCACCTCTACCAACGAAGTTAATGTCGATGCCACGCGTACCACGCCCCTCGACTGCCTCCGGCGTAAATAAAGAGGGGGGCGCGCTCGGGTGCCTCATCTCATCTCCTCCACAAAAACCCTAGCCGCCGCACAACCTCAACCGTAGCACCACTCCCCACAAGCCCGCGAGGGAATCCATGGCTGGTCCAGGTGGCCGGCAAGGCGGTGGCCGCGGCTGGGCCGCCGTGTTGGACCAGTATCACCCCTCCGCTCATTGTTGTCTGCGTCGTCGTCGACTTCGGAGGAGGCGAGGTGCTTCAGTTTCATCCTTCGAGTCGAAGAGGACACCCTCGGCATCAAGCGGCTGCCGGACAAGTTTGCAGAGTTCGCCAACGGTGCCAAGCCGACCGAATTGCAGCTGCGGGAGGCCAGATGCGGCTTCTGCAGGTGGCCTATCGAGGTCTTGTTCGACGGGCAGGTCAAGATGTACGTACACACCGGGTGGGACAAGTTCACCCGCGCCCACAAGCTCGAGGCCGGATGCCTATTCACCTTCTTCTACGAAGGCGACGGCGAGATGATCGTCAAGGTGTTCGACAAGAGTTAAAATAATCCATGTGAGAGATTTAAAAAATGATTTTTAAAAAAAAAAACACTTTGATTTTTTTTTTCAAAATTCCAACCAGAATTGTGAAATGGACGTTAGTTCTATGCCGGAGGCTTTTCCATCAGCACAAGATGCTATGCTGATGGCAAATGGGCATGTGTCGAGGCTATATTGTGCCGACGGCGAGGTGCCGACAACGGCCGTCGGCATAGGGCTATGCCGACGGCAATTCTAGTTGTGCCAACGGCATGGCGTCCATCGGCACCTTGATTGGTTTCATAGTGCCTCAAGCACGATTAATGTCTAGACGATAAATATTCACTTTTTTTTAAAAAAAATGGTGTTTTAACGGGCTAGCATCGTTTGAGAGTTTGAGAGTTTCCGACATGTGGACCAGCCTCAAACGAGTTTATAAAGGTCGAAGATCACCCCAAGGTCCACCATGAGTTGTTGGGCAAGTTTCACGTTTAAGAGTTCTCAACAACTATTCGAGATCTTTGGTTACCACATGTGATCCTTGTGATATTCATCATGTGTGAATGTTAAATGAAAACGAATTTTAGTATTACATTGTTATTCGTGCTCATTGTAACAAGCTGGTCCATGTGAAGGAAAAGTGACCAATGGTCCATATGTTCAGACCTCTAGGAAGATCATATTATAGCATTGTAGTTACATGTTAGCTCCTTATGTTACATACTGCAAATCAATTATTGAGATTGGATTTTGCATTTCTTATATTAGGGACGGCATGTTTAGTCGAGGACTGTTTTTGACTCTAATTGGATTAAAATATTTACAATTTATACTAAAATTTTATAGCTTGTAATAATATTGTTTTGCATCATGATGTATTTACTAGTGTATATTTATCATAGTTAACCACATAGAAGTTATCAGAATGTTAGTTGGTATGATTTTATTAAACAATTGTATGCACATCATCAATTAAACTTGCTTTGCACTAAATTTGAGCCATATTATTTTCATAAGTTACACCCTGAATAATTTTTTGACAATTACGCATATAGTACATAATGTATATGTATTATGATAAACATATCTAAGACCCACAAAAATATCTTAGGTATTTCTATTTTTCAGCCCTTGGTGACAAGGGATTAACTTGTCAATGCCTACAAGTTGTAGACTAGGCTTTCACGGAAAGTAGAGGGCAAGTAGGTCTCGAAGGTTTCAGCCGAAAAGGTGCTCGACTGCTAAAAACTAGGGTTTGTGTTGACAATGATTCGATCCTTTCTTTCTTCCTCGGATCCCCCTTATATAGGAGGTGGAACCGAGGCTTTCGTATCGTACAAGTTACAAAATAGCGAGAGACTCTTTGAGTTCGTCTCGTACAATTACAAATCTCCTTATTCCTAATATATCTCCATCTTTCATATCGATGCTTTATTGGGCTTCCGGACTTTGTAATCTTCGGGTCATGGGCCTTCAGTAATCCCCGGGTACCTTCTTCGGCAGACCCATTCGGGATGCCTATGTCAGTAGTCCCGAGATTTTGCTTGAATCGTAGAATCGAGTAAAATCTCCATCGTAAAGTTAATTCATAATCTCTTCGAGTCGCCACACATTTTCTCTAAAATATTTATATTTTGCGCAGGGATAATTGTAGATGGGCTGGTCCATCTGACGGATCATGTACCAGTTAACTGCTCTTGTGGCAAACCCGTAAAAACCTACTTCAAGGTCAAGTCCCTGGACTTGACCTCGGTATACTGGCGTAATTCGATATGTGCTGCTTAAGGTCTTACCATGAACCGAATTCCAGTCATATTTTATCGAGTACCTAATGCGTCCGGTAGGATTTTTCTTCGCGTCTGTTGACACGGATAAAGTAGTAGAGCACATTCGGGTGTGATACCACACCTCACAGGACGGATCCTAGGGACTTACCTTCACAAAATATTACGGCATCCAGAATTTTCATCGCGACGGACACGCTCTGGGGATATATTGTCGAGTCTTCGAGATGTTGATGATAATATCTTGATCTCCGGATGGGAGTATATGGCGAGTTATATGTAACTCGAAGATGTACGACAATGATTTCTCGCTTTATCTTTTATCCTGCAATCTGGTTTTTCCTTCTTCTTCTCAGGTTTTATCGGGTGCGCGACCAGCGCTCCCAATGGGAGTAGCCCCCGAGGCTTCAGACGAGTGCTTGCACTTTGGTGTAGGATCAACTCGTAGTTCTTATACCTTCTATATTTGTGGACTTGCCTCTATTCTCTTTCTTTTTATTTTCATCGGGTGCGCGACCAGCGCTCCCGATGGGAGTAGCCCCCGAGGCTACATGCAAGTATTTATACTTGGCTGTAGGCTCAACCTTTGCTACTGTAACCAACTCTATTTTTTGACTTTCGGCATAATATCTTATCAGAAGCATGAACAATACTTCTGATAAGAGTAGCCCCCGAGCATATGAACAAATCCTCGGATTTGGTCATAGGCTCCCGAAGTTTCTTTTTTAGATGACTCGAATTTTCTTTCTCACTATCTTGGATGAAGCCACTCGAAGTTTTCTCTTTTGACGATGTCATTGATGACGATTGCCACGGTTATCTCCTCGGGAAAACACGGCTCCTGTCACTGCACTGAGACGTGGGTCCAGAGTTCTGCGTCGTTGACACGTTACGCAAGTGGGGGGCACACGTCGTCCGTAATTTCCGGCACGCGCGCAATAACTCATGTCCAGTAACTTCATGTTGAAAAGACCGTTGTACCCTTGTGGACATGCATAAGGCTTAAGATGCATTTCCTTTTCATCCAACGGCGCGACGGATCTGACGTGGGCATTACCCTTCGGGTAACCGACATTTCTCTATCGCATATCGTTTAGTTGGAGGCCCATGAAGGCACTTGGAGGCAAGACGGGCCAGTTGGATGGCGCACCAGAAGATTCCTTGACGGGAAAGACAAAGAAGCGGCCGAATAAGGAAAGATTAGATTTAAAACTACTGTAAACGAGTCGTACTCGGTTAGACCTCTTGAGACCTGGCCTCCTATATAAAGGCCAGGAGAGGGGCTGCCGAGGGACAGAATCAATCTTAGAAATCTTAGCCACCAAAGGTCTAGAGCTAGGTCGCCATAGCACTTAGCCTCTCGACGAGATCTCAGCCGAACTATTCGGCACCCCATTGTAACCCAATACTTTCATAATCAAGATCAGACAGGCAGGACGTAAGGGTTTTACCTCATCGAGGGCCCCGAACCTGGGTAAATCGCTCTCCCCGCTTGTCTAAGAACCGATGTCTCGTGTCAGCTTGACCGGAGGGCATTGCCGAGGAGTACCCTCGACAGGATCGGCTCCTCGCTATAAAGCCACCACATCTTCTACCTTTTTCCCCTTCGCCACGCCGCACATCTTCTTCCTCTCTCTGCTTCCTCCATTGTTGTTCCTCTTAGTTCCTCAAGCCCTCGCTCTCTTTCGCTCCTCTGCTCCACCAAAGCGCTCCCCCATGTCGCCGCGCATGAAGCTGACCAAGCACATAGCTCCGGGAACCAACGCTCCGATGGACAAGGCTGAGGTCTCTGGATGGGAGCGATCCAAGATCTCCAACCAGGACCAGAGGACGCTCAAGAAGCTTGGCCTACTGAAGAAGCAGGACTCGCTGATCTTTCCTGGCGACGAAAGCTTCCCGCATCCTCCTATCGAATACCGAGTAACTTTCATTGACCACCTCATTCACGGCCTTTCCACCCCTATGCACGAATTCCTTCATGGTCTTCTCTTCGTCTACGGGATCCAGCTACACCAGCTGACCCCAAACTCCATCCTCCACATCTCTATTTTTGTTACTTTCTGCGAGTGCTTCCTCGGCACCCATCCTCACTGGGGCCTATGGAAGCGCATTTTCTACCTCCGGCGCAACAATTCTCGCAACATCGTCTACAATGTGGGCGGCGTTTGCATCTGCGTTCGACCCGATGTTGACTATTTTGACGTCAAATTCCCCGATTACATCCAAGGGTGGCGCAAAAGATGGTTGTACATCGAGGACGAGTACGAAAACTCGCAGGAGTATGGCATTTCTCCCTTCAAAGGCGCCGAAGAAATTCTCAGGCGCCGATCTTGGGACGCAGAGGTCACTGCCGAAGAAAAGGCGGCCACTGATGCCTTGATGAAGTGCATCCATCAGCTCCAGAACACCAACGGCGAGGAACTCTCGGGTGTTCAGATAACTTCTTATTTCCTTAGGATCAGGGTCCAGCCTCTGCAGGCTCGCAAAAACCCCTTTGGATGTACTCTGGCGAGAAAGATGTTGATGGTTTGTCCAAGGATCCGCGGGTTGAGCCTGATCCCCTGCTGGATCTGTGAAACACTTGGAGAAACTCATCCGACGTTTTTCTTCCTTGATCAAGAAACACGAGGTTCCATCCTCTTGCCGCGTGGAGCCATACAGCGCCTCCCACGCTCTTCCCGATGTAAGTGTCTCCTTTAGTTTAAACTTTGTCTATGTTTATCAACTGTTATTGCATTTTCTCGTGTTCTTACTTTCCTGCTTTTACTTAATGCTGCACAGAACCACCCAATTCTCTTTTCTCTTCCCCCACTCCCTGAAGCTGGAGAGGTACATGAGCGAGCCGTTGTCACCGACGACTCGCAAGAAACCTCTCGTCCTGAGAGTGAAGTTGTGGGTTCTCAAAAATCCACGGCATCCTCCAAAAAAGAGACTGAGTCGAAACATTCTGACTCTGGCCGCTCCATCTCTCCTCCTCTCGCCGTTTCTCCTGGGCGCAAGAGGAAGAGAGATGATGTCGAAGATTCCGCACCTCCAAGCCTACTGACTCGGATGCCGAAGAAACTTCGCCTGAAGAAGAGGGTGCCTTTGACCCCTATGATGACGCTGGCGCCGTTAGCTCATGAGTCACTTTATTTTCATGTTTTATCTAACTCCTTTTTCTTCGGAATGCTCATTTTTCTATATTGACAGCTCCGAAGAGGGAGAAGAAAAGGAAGAACCTGCAGTTCATGGTACGGCTCCAATGAGCACGTCCAATACCATGGTTCTTTCTGAAGAACCCCGCACTGCCGCGGAATCTTCACCTCCCCCTCAACAGAACGTGGAAACGTCGACTCCTATGGCCAGCCCCCAAGCCCCCTCGCCGAAGAAAGCAAGGATTGGGGCTGGCGATAGTCATGAGATTGTTGCGGGGGTTCCTCGACTACTTCTTTGGACGATGTAAGTCTTCTTTTTCTTTGACTCGCTGTTTTGTATTGCTCGTCTATTTTTCTCTTGTCGCCGGTATCTTTGACCGTTTGACGAATTTTGCTTCTTCTGGACTTGCTTCCTGACTTGTACTCTTTACATCCTCTGATGAAGCATCTCATCAACCTTGGAACCCAGTTTATTGGGTTCTATGATGAAGCCGACGATTTGAGAGGTAAAACCTGCCTTAACTTTGATAACTCAGTTTCGTCGCCTAGCACCTGTTTCTGATTTTTGATTATTGGTCTTTGCTCCTTGACTATCTTTTCAGAGGCGCTCCGCCGGGCCGAAGAACGCGCTGACGCTCTTGCGGCTAAGCTAGAGCTCAGCGAAAAGGCTCGCGAAAAAGCCGAAAAAGATGCCGCTACTATTGGGGACCTCCGCTAGAGACTTCAAAATGCTAAGCACGCTTTGAGCGACAAAATTGCTCAGCAGATCGAGCGCGAGAACGCCATGGAAGATCGGTTCGACACCCATAATCGGAGATTCATTAGTAAGTTTTTTTCCTTCACCTTTCTTTGTGTTTATCTTGATTTGCTTCTCTAAATATTGATGAACCCATTCGTTGCTCCAGCAGGAAGGATGGGTGAAAATTTTACCTTGCACGAGGGGGTCGAGGATCGTCTTCTCGACACTCTTTCAATCCTCGAGTTGCACAGCGATCTGGCGCGCACCAATATTTCCAATGCTCGTGTCGCGTTTAAGCGACTCTTTCCCCACTTCTTTCCTAAGGAAACACAGCCTGAGATTTTCTCTGAGCTTGTCCAGCGCTTCCTGGGTAAGGAAGATCCTTCCTTGGTTTATCGGTATGAAAACTTGAAGGTTGGAGTCGACGGAACCATCGCCTTGGTGGCCGACAGCCAGCAGGACGTCGATTGGGCGAAAGCTGGTAGCCCCAAAGGGATGAACAAGGGGAAGTGGAAAACTTTGGTGAAGGCTGCAAAGCCTCACTCGATGAAAATCCTCGCCTTCTTGGGGCCGAAGCCTGCTGCATCCGCTAGCACTGCCAGGACGGAGGTCAAGTAGACCAACCTGTCCCTATGTTTTTTCTTTTTTCCTTTTGTAGTTGTCGCTATCTTTGTGATTTGCGACTATCTATGTCGATTCGCTAGGAGTCAAACTTTTGTAAGGGACCCCGATTATGTAAATCTCTCCACTCTTAATGAAAAAGTGATCCTTGCTGAATGATTGATGTCGATGTTTCTTTCTTCCAGTTCATATTTGACAACTATACCGAGGCTGCTGGACCTTCCCATGCTTCACCTCCCGCGTCTCGCTCTACACGGACACTTGCCGATGTTTTCTTGGACGATTCTTCATGTGCTAACTCAGTTCAACAGGTGATGAGGACATCCCTATCACACTACTACCTCCGTCATTGCAAGATGAAGATGATGCTGCTGTGAAGCTCAAGTCCAATGAAGTCAGGATTGGACCAATGACACGAGCTCGTGCGAAGCTACTTAAACAATAGGTGAACTTGTTCCTAAGTGATACTTTGATCGATGAGAACTTTATACTGCCTAAGTCGTATTACTTATGTATGATCAGGTATGAAGAGGAACCAAGCATCGCACGAGGAGGAGAGGAGCAGCTGGACAAGAAGATGCACGTGAAGCTGGACATGAAGACATCCCATTGACGCGCGAGGGAGGAGCGGGAGGCATGCACGAGAGGAGGAGATGCCGTCCAGGCCGGCGCCAGGTCCGGTCCGACCGGCCGTGCCGCCGGACCATCCGGTCCCAGGCCCGGTCCGACCGGCTGCCAAGCCGGACCCGTCCGGTCCAAACCGGACGTGGCGCTTGTGCTAGCCGGGCACTATCTAGTATGCCCGGAAACTTCGTCCGGTCACCACCCGGCGCCAGGCCCGGTTTGAACCGGCTGGCCCGGTCCCAGGCCCGGTCGACCGGCCCCCGTGCCGGCCGAGTCCGAGTCCTGTCTCGACCGCATCTATTCCGGGTCGGTTATTTTCATACTTTTTGACCCGAGGTCGTCCTGAACCCCTATATAAGTGCCCAGGACGCCCCCAAAGTTGCTTTAGACCATGTTTAAGATAAACCCTAGTTCATAGTTGATTGCTTTGCAACTCTATTGAATCCCTACACCATATTGCCTTGATTTGGTGTAATCTCTGAAAGTTTTGTGTGATATGCTGTTCCATTGGGAATTAGAAGGTTGCAACTTACCGCTTCGTGGTCGGCGGCTACGTGCGCAAGTGTGTGGAGTTGCGAATATGTTGCAGGGTCGAGAGCTGTTGCATTGGCGACATGGACCAATCGAGAGATCTCGTCGCGTCATACAAGTTATCATCCACTTCATCAAGTTATCTCCGCTGTGTTCACCCCGTGATCATCATCACCACTGTTGCTTACTGAGAAGATTGGGCCACCCCTTATCAACAGGAGCTGGCCGAACTTCGACAGCAGCTCCAAGCCATGAAAAAAGAACT
>NC_061510.1:93536686-93572819 GCF_022539505.1 Lolium rigidum | reverse complement strand
ACGTGGCGCTTGTGCTAGCCGGGCACTATCTAGTATGCCCGGAAACTTCGTCCGGTCACCACCCGGCGCCAGGCCCGGTTTGAACCGGCTGGCCCGGTCCCAGGCCCGGTCGACCGGCCCCCAGGCCGGCCGAGTCCGAGTCTGTCTCGACCAGATCTATTCTGGGTCGGTTATTTTCATACTTTTTTGACCTGAGGTCGTCCTGAACCCCTATATAAGTGCCCAGGACGCCCCCAAAGTTGCTTTAGACCATGTTTAAGATAAACCCTAGTTCATAGTTGATTGCTTTGCAACTCTATTGAATCCCTACACCATATTGCCTTTATTTGGTGTAATTTCTGAAAGTCTTGTGTGATATGCTGTTCTATTGGGAATTAGAAGGTTGCAACTTACCGCTTCGTGGTCGGCGGCTACGTGCGCAAGTGTGTGGAGTTGCGAATATCTTGCAGGGTTGAGAGCTGTTGCATTGGCGACATGGACCAATCGAGAGATCTCGTCGCGTCATACAAGTTATCATCCACTTCATCAAGTTATCTCCGCTGTGTTCACCCCGTGATCATCATCACCACTGTTGCTTACTGAGAAGATTGGGCCACCCCTTATCAACAGGAGCTGGCCGAACTTCGACAGCAGCTCCAAGCCATGAAAAAAGAACTCGTCACTATTATGGACCAATCCCGCAAATCCTCTGAGCGTGAGAAAGCTGCTCTTCGACTAGCTCAGGAAGCTCTGGAGTTAAAGGAAACTACGGTAGCTGAGGTTTTGCGAGCTACCACCCGTGAAGATTACATGCTTGACCTGATGACTAAAGCAAGTCAAGATATGGCGGGTACGTTGCGCTACATCTTTCTTTTTTCCTCGACATTGCTCGTGTGCTTTGTCATATCTTGTTTTGCTTGATTCGCTCTAGGTTCATTTCTTGATGCTGTTACTGAGGATCAGCGCGTTGATGCGCGAGTTGAGGTCCTTCTCCGGCTTGCTAGACAAAGTGGTAGTGACTTCTGGGCGAGCGAGGACCGTACTCGACGAATTGTTTGGTTCCAGGATCGTGCCGCTCAAGTCCGGGAGTTTCTTCACTTCTGCACTAGTACTTTGGCCATGGTGTACATCGCTATGTTTCCTCGGAATCCTCAACCCGCAACTATTCCTGATTTGATGAAAAGGTCAAGAACGTACATCAGATCCATGACTTTGTGAAAGCACAGCTGAAGGCGAGCGCCAGGTTTGCTTTGATCTGGTTGAAAATTTGTCACCCCAAACTGGATCTGAACAATGTTATCGATGTATGCTACTCCAAGTTAAAGCAGAGGAGAAAGAACGTCGACAAGCTTAACGATGCGGTGACACCCATTGCTGAAAAGATGATTGAAGAGATTCTAAGGGTGGATGCTGCTTTCTTCCACGAATATCATTATGCGGATGCCCTGGATGCTCCTGCTGAGGGTGAAAAAGTGACCATAAATGATTTTGTTATAGATGCTCATCTTCTTTTCCTTCTATTGTGCTCGATTCTGAGCCAGAGTGTAAAGTTTGTATATGGCGAGTCATATGTGATGTAAACATTATTGCGAGACTCACGTATAGTCAAAGCAAGTTTGTATGTTTTTTGTTTTCTTCTAGCCCCCAAGTGTTTTGGTGGCGTATCTATGTTTATTATTCGCGAGGTTTTTAACCAAGGCAAATAGTTTCGAGCTATATTTTGCGAGAGCCGAGTATATATTGTGAATTCTTAGGGTTCGAGCTCCCGAGCCTTGCGAGAAAAATATATATCACCACTATTTTTACTATATTGCAGCATCGCAATCCCGCCTCATTGAAAACATTTCAATCTCACTCGGTGCCCTGAAAGGAAAAGAGTGCGTCTAAAAACTTGCGAGCTTTTCAGTACAATGTGTGCTTACATATTTGATACTATTTTGGCTTCTAAGTGTAGAAACGTCGGACCTGCACCACGTTCCATGGGTTTGATTCTTCCTTCCATGTCTTCTTGTCCTTCAATCTGTATGCTCCTCCTGGAATTACTTCGGTGATGATGTATGCTCCTATCCATGGAGAATCGAATTTTTCATAGCTATTCTGTGTGAGTTGAAGAACTAGGTCGCCAACTTGGAAAGACCTAGATCACAAACGTCGAATATGATAGTTTTTGAGGTTCTGCTGGTACGTGGTTACTCTTGACAATACTTCATCCCTTGCTTCATCGAGTGCGTCGACATCATCTTCCAGCGCCTTTCTCGAAGTTTCTTCGTCATATTCTGCGACTCTTGGAGAATTATGCTCTATTTCTATCGGGAGTACCGCCTCACCTCCATGGACCAAAAAGAACAGGGTTTCCTGAGTTGCTGTATTGGGTGTTGTCCGTATGCTCCATAAAACATTGGGCAACTCATGAATCCAAGTATGTCGCGCTTTCTCTAGTGGTGTTACCAGCCGCTTCTTGATGCCATTGCAGATAATGTCGTTTGCTTTCTCGACTTGACCATTAGTTTGCGGGTGCGCTACCGATGCGAAGTGTAGTTTATTTCCTACTTCTGCGCAGTAGTCCTTGAATTCTCGAGAAGTGAAGTTGCTGCTGTTTTCTGTACTATACTGTTAGGGACGCCAAATCGAAAGACTATCCCCTTGACGAAGTTTACCGCCGATGTTGTGTCTGCCAAAGTTACTGGTACTGCCTCGATCCACTTGGTAAATTTGTCGACGGCTACGAGCAGATATACGTGTCCTCCTGGCCAGGACTTGTCTAATTTGCCCACCATATCAAGCCCCCATTGCGCGAAAGGCCACGCCAATGGTATTGGCATCAGCTCTGCTGCCGGTGAATGAGGTTTAGCCGCAAATCTCTGACACGCATTGCACGTGCGTACTATATCTTTTGCATCTTCGACTGTTGTCAGCCAATAAAATCCTGCCCGAAAAGCTTTGGCTGCTATTGATTGGCTGCTTGCGTGATGGCCGCATACTCCCTCATGTATATCTTTCAGTATAACTCGCCCTTCTTCGGGTGTAACGCACCTATGCTATACTCCTGAGATGCTCCGTTTGTATAGTTCTCCCTTTACCACGGTAAATGCTTTGGATCGTCGAATAACTCGCCGTGCTTCTACCGGATCTTCGGGTATCTCTTTCCTTGTGATGTATGCCACGTAAACCTGCATCCATGGAACTTGTATCATCATTACTTCTTCTGGTTCCGCTTCGTCTTCCGATGTATTCGTTTCTTGAGCTGTTGGAGCCCCCGAGCCTTCCTTGGCCTTTTCTTTTTTTCTTCGGCTATTTTGGTGCTTTCTTCACCTTAGTTGATCTCTCACTTATCTCCTCCCAGAAAATGTCAGGTGGTATTGGCAGGCATTGCGAGCCGATGTTTGCCAAAACATCGGCTTCGTCGTTGCTAAGCTTGCTGATATGATTAACTTCGCAGCCATCGAAGAGTTTCTCGAGTTCATTGTACATCTCCTTGTATGCTATCATACTATCATTGACTGCGTCACACTTGTTCATCACCTGTTGAGCCACCAACTAGGAGTCACTGAAGATTTTTTGTCTGGTTGCGCCACACGCCTTTTTCATCTTCATCCCGTGTATGAGGGCTTCATATTCTACCTCGTTGTTGGACGCGTTGGGGAACATCATCCGCAGTATATATTTTATTTTGTCGCCTTGGGTGATACAAGTATCACGCATGCGCCAGCTCCTTCCAATATCTTGGGCCCATCAAAGTTCATGTTCCAGGTACTCGACAAATCTGGGGGTCCCGTATTTTGCAATTTCATCCACTCAGCCACAAAGTCCGGCAGAATCTACGACTTGATCGCCTTTCTTTTTTCATACGTGATGTCCCGAGGGGAGAGCTCGATTCCCCACACGAAGACACGTCCCGTGGCTTTTAGATTGTTTAGGATGTTCGAGAGGGGTGCCACATTGACTACTATTATCGGGTGGCCGAGAAATAGTGTCGCAATTTTGTTGCTGTTGTGAATACTCCATATGCGAGTTTCTGATATTGCGGGTACCGCTGCTTGGATGGTGATAGTACCTCGTTGATGAAATATACTGGCCGCTGAACTCCATGAATCTTTCCCTCTTCTTCTCGTTCCACCACGACGACTGTGCTAACCACCTGAGGTGTGGCCGCAATGTATAGCAGGAGGGGTTCTTTATCTTTCGGAGCCACCAACACTGGAGGTGTCAAGATTGTGCGCTTAAGATGCTCAAAAGCCTTGTCTGCTTCTTCGTTCCACTCGAATTTTTCTCCTTGCTTGATGAGCGCGTAGAAAGCAAGCGCATTTCCTCCTAATCTGGCGACAAACCTGCTCAAAGCAGCTGCGACACGGCCCGTCAGCTGCTGTAACTCTTTGAGTTTTGTTGGTTTCCTCATTGTTACAATAGCCTGTATTTTCTCGGGGTTTTCCTCGATTCCTCTAGCTGATACCAAGTATCCGAGGAGTTCTCCCGCAGGAACACCAAAGGAGCATTTCGTCGGGTTAAACTTGAGACGAAATTTGTCGAGGTTGTCGAAGGCTTCTCTGAGATCGTCAATCAAAGACGATCATTGCTTTGTTGTTATGATGACGTCGTCGATGTATACTTGGACGTTCTTGCCAATTTGTGTGGCGAGACACTTCTGCATCATCCTTTGATAAGTAGCTCCCGCGTTTTTCAACCCGAAGGGCATTGTTTTGTAACAAAACACGCCATAATGTGTTATGAAAGTTCTTTTGACTTCATCCTCTTATTTTAAGAGGATCTAGTTGTAACAAGAATGCGCGTCTAGGAAGGAAAGACGTTCGCATCCCTCTGTGGAGTCGATGATTTGATCGATCCTCGGGAGGAGAAAGTGATCCTTAGGACAATGTTTATTGAGACACGTGAAGTCGACGCACATGCGAAGGACATCAGTGTTTTTTCTTCGGGACCCAAACTGGGTTAGCTACCCATGTGGCCTCGGTACGTAATTCCTTGATGAAATTTGCTTCTCGAAGTCGATTGATCTCTATCAGCATAGCTTTGCGGTTTGGCTCGGAGAAACACCGCAAAGGTTGTCGGATTGGTCTAGCTCTCGGATCTAGATTGAGGGGGTGCTCGGCAAGTTCCCTGGGTACTCCTGGCATGTCAGCTAGACACCATGCAAAGATTTCCCAACGCTCACGGAGGAACTCGACGAGCGCGTTTTCCTAAGTGCTATCCATGTTTGTTGCGATGGTTGTCGTCTTTTTGGCATATGTCGGGTAAATCTGCACTTCCTTTGAGATTTTGGAAGTGTCGAAGGTTTGGTCCTTGAGTGGCCTTCCTCCATCGGGTAGCACATCATAGTTGGTGGTGAACTTAGATCCTACGTACTCAGCCTGCATCCCGAAAGTTTCGGAAAGCCTATGAAAATCCTTGTCGCATTTATCTGCCGTTGCGAAACTTCCTTTCACTGTAATTGGGCCGTTAGGACCAGGGATTCTCCACAACAAGTATGTATAGTGCAGCATAGCCATGAATTTGGCATACGCGGGTTGTCCCAATGTAGCATGATACTGTGATGGAAAGTCGATAACTTCAAACTCTATCTTCTCTCTTCTGAAATTTTCTCGAGTTCCAAATTGTACGTCGAGATTTATCTTTCCCAAAGGATAGCTTGGCTTCTCCGGTGTGATGTCGTGGAAGCGCGTGTCCATGGGTGTCAAGTTTGCCAAATAGATATTCATCTTCCTCAATATATCCGCGTACATGAGGTTCAGACTGCTCCCTCCGTCGACGAATATGCGCGAAACCTCGAATCCTGCAATCACCGCTAGTAAAATCATAGCTGGTTACCCTGGTCGTGGAACTTGAGGCAGGTGGTCTGCTTGAGTGAATGTTATGTCATGGTCTAACCAATTAAGAGACTCGATGGTTGGTGGTGGCATCTTCTCTGCCATGTACACCTGTCGCGAAATTACCTTTTTGTGCCCTATTCGAAGGTCTACCTTTTTGGATCATCGACACCGCTCCCGTTGTGTCAATGTAAGGGCCGTTATTTGTTGGGGCAGCCGCCAACTGCAACTGTCGATTTTCGTTAATAATTGCGGGTGGAGGTGGAAGATGAATCTCACTCCTTGGCCCCTGCGGGTGCCCCCTATTTGTTGCGTGAGAATTAGTGTGTTCTGCATATCTATGCAGAGCCTGAAAAGTTCGGCAATCCTTCTGAAGATGGCATGACTGTCTTTTTTCCTTCATTGTCGAGAATAAAAGTGCATCTAGCATGGCCTGTTCATAAGTTCTTCGGGTGATATATTGTATAGCCTCTGAAATCTTGGCCAATTATTTTGCCTGCTGGAGCTTGGCGCGTCTCTAATCATTGCGCTCTCATTGCTCCTCTGATAATCATCCCAATGATTTCCTCCACTGTTTCCTCGGAAGCCAGCCGCTACTTGGCCTGGACCATCATAATCTGAGAATTGTCGAGAAAAACCTCGCCTATTTTGGTGGTTGTTTCTATTGCGGTCTTCCTTAGGTGACCTGTGCCTTTTGTTTTGAACAGTATCTTCGCCATCGGCCCAACGATTCGCTATCTCCATGAACCCTGCTGTTGTATTCGGGTTGGACCTTCCCAAATCCTCGATTAAGTCTTTTTTCGGATCCCAGCAACAAACGGATCTATTGCTCTTTCATCAGATATGTTTTCTGCCGAATTTTTTATGATGTTCCATCGCTGGATATACATTCTCATTGGTTCGTCATACTTTTGCCTGCAAGCCCTTCGTTGCTCTATTGATGCAGGTTTCTTGCACGTGGAACGGAATTTTTTCACAAACAAGTCCTCAAAAGTCTCCCAGCTGTCGATGGATCCTTCTAGTAACTTCTTTATTCACGATCTTGCGGCTCTGCTAAGGTGAACCTGGATGCTCTGCATGGCAGTTGCTCTAGTTCCACCCGTTAACTTCACTATCTCCAGGTAGTCGATTAACCAGTCCTCAGGATCTGGCAAACCATCGAACTTTTTGTAGTTATCGGGTAATTTGAACCCAGAAGGAACCCGAGTTTGGCGAACTCGTCGAGTAAAGCAAGGGAGCCCACACATATCTTCTTCGTCTACTTCTGGTGAATACCGACGTTCTCTTCTCTCTTGATGTGCTCTACCGACTCATCCTTGTGTCGTTGTGTCTCTCGTATCACCTTCTCGTGGAAGATCTCACGCTATCGTAGCAGGTCGAGGATTATTTTGTCTGGGTGCACTTTCAGGTTGTGGTGTTCTTGATCTTGCGAACGCTGTTCCCATGGCTCCAACTCCCGTCATGGCCATCTGATACAGTGCTTCTCTTGGATCTCCAGGAGGTGTCCTAGACACCAATATGAAGGCTTGAGTCGCCATGTATCCAGCTTCGGTGTTTTGGGGATGATGTTCCCTCTTGTATCTATCGACATAAAGGACATGTCGAGGTTCTGAATCAGATGCTCCCGCTCATTCTCGGGTAGATGCGCCAGTCGAGATCTTCCTCTTGCGCGTGCTGCTCTATGGTTATCTCCCGGAGTTCCTGATTGTGGACTTAATTCAGCTCTTCGTCTACTCGACGCAGAGCCTGCAACTTTTCTTTGTTCAAGTATCACTTGTTGTTTCTCAAGCTCTCGTCCAACACGGGCGAGTCTATATTGATATGCTTGCAGCTCTTACGCAGTGGCTGTGGTGGTCATCGGCTCTGTGCCATTCATGGCTCTTGATGCTCTGTCCCAAGCTGCTTGCGGAAGTTGTAATTTCTCGCGAGGTGTGGGCCCAACGTATTTATTTCCTAATCCTCGCGTAAGATCAGCGGGATCGATGTATGGATTTCCCAAATCATCGAAAGTCTCTGATGTTTCATTTTCTTGGCAACTTTGATCCGCCAATTGCACAGACCTGATGGTATATTGTAGCTTTGTTTTCCTCTTCAGGATCGGTGACACCGTCATATAGATCGGTGAAGACCTCCCGAATAGAAGTAGATCTGTCGATGAAGTCAAAGTTGTCGACACTTTCTGAGTCGCTGCTCAGATCTGAGTCTGTATATACGACCCGAAGGACATACCGCCGAACATGTTGGCGAGTTTTCCGCTTGTAGCGGGCTTGATGAAGCTTAAAGGCGAGATCTCTTCATCGCCTGACTCGAACGATGATGGTGATCCTGAGAAATTGGAATCGGCCGCTAACGATTGATACGTCTCAAACGTATCTATATTTTCTTATGTTCCATGCTACTTTTATGACAATACTCACATGTTTTATACACACTTTACATCATTTATATGCATTTTCCGGCACTAACCTATTAACGAGATGCCGAAGCGCCGGCTTCTGTTTTGTGCTGTTTTTGGTTTCAGTAAATCCTACACAGGAAATATTCTCGGAATTGGACGAAACAAACGCCCAGGGTCTTATTTTTCTACGGAGCTTCCAGAAGACCGAAGAGGATACGAAGTGGGGCCACGAGGTGGCGACACACCAAGGCGGCGCGGCCAAGGAGGGGCCCGCGCCGCCCTAGTGTGTGGGCCCCTCGTGAGCCCCCCTACTCTGCCCTTCCGCCTACTTAAACTCTCCGTCGCAAAAACCCTATTACGGAGAGCCACAATACGAGAAAAGTTCCAGAGACGCCGCCGCCGCCAATCCCATCTCGGGGGTTTCTGGAGATCGCCTCCGGCACCCTGCCGGAGAGGGGAATCATCGCCCGGAGGACTCTACATCACCATGATCGCCTCCGGACTGATGTGTGAGTAGTTCATCCTTGGACTATGGGTCCATAGCAGTAGCTAGATGGTTGTCTTCTCCTCTTGTGCTATCATGTTAGATCTTGTGAGCTGCCTATCATGATCAAGATCGTCTATCCGTAATGCTACATGTTGTGTTTGTTGGGATCCGATGAATATGGAATACAATGTCAAGTTGATTATTGATCTATCATATATGTGTTGTTTATGTTCTTGCATGCTCTCCGTTGCTAGTAGAGGCTCGGCCAAGTTGATACTTGTGACTCCAAGAGGGGGTATTTATGCTCGATAGTGGGTTCATGTCTCCATTGAATGCGGGGAGTGACAGCAACCCCTAAGGTTGTGGATGTGCTGTTGTCACTAGGGATAAAACATCAATGCTTTGTCTAAGGATATTTGTGTTGATTACATTACGCACCATACTTAATGCAATTGTCTGTTGTTTGCAACTTAATACTGGAAGGGGTGCAGATGCTAACCTGAAAGTGGACTTTTTAGGCATAGATGAATGCTGGATAGCGGTCTATGTACTTTGTCGTAATGCCCTGATTAAATCTCATATTAGTCATCATGATATGTATGTGCATTGTTATGCCCTCTTTATTTGTCAATTGCCCAACTGTACTTTGTTCACCCAACATGCTATTTCTTATTGGAGAGACACCACTAGTGAACTCGTGGACCCCGGTCCATTCTTTTACATCTGAAATACAATCTACGCAAACTCTGTTCTTTGTTGTTCTTCGCAAACAAACATCATTTTCCACACCATACGTTTAATCCTTTGTTTACAGCAAGCCGGTGAGATTGACAACCTCACTGTTAAGTTGGGGCAAAGTATTTTGATTGTGTTGTGCAGGTTCCATGTTGGCGCCGGAATCCCTGGTGTTGCTCCGCACTACACTCCTCCGCCAACAACCTTCACGTGGCCTTCATCTCCTACTGGTTCGATAACCTTGGTTTCATACTGAGGAAAAACTTGCTGCTGTACGCATCACACCTTCCTCTTGGGGTTTGATGGCGTGTATTTCACACGTTCGTTGGGCAACCCCAAGAGGAAGGTATGATGAGCACAGCAGCAAGTTTTCCCTCAGAAAGAAACCAAGGTTTATCGAACCAGGAGGAGCCAAGAAGCACGTTGAAGGTTGATGGCGGCGGGATGTAGTGCGGCGCAACACCGAGATTCCGGCGCCAACGTGAACCTGCACAACACAACCAAACTACTTTGCCCCAACGAAACAAGTGAGGTTGTCAATCTCACCGGCTTGCTGTAACAAAGGATTAACCGTATTGTGTGGAAGATGATTGTTTGCAGAGAAAACGAGAGAAACAAGTATTGCAATAGATTGTATTTCGATAAAGAGAATTGGACCGGGGTCCACAGCTCACTAGAGGTGTCTCTCCCATAAGACGAACAGCATGTTGGGTGAACAAATTACAGTTGGGCAATTGACAAATAAAGAGAGCATGACAATGCACATACATATCATGATGAGTATAGTGAGATTTAATTGGGCATTACGACAAAGTACATAGACCGCCATCCAACCGCATCTATGCCTAAAAAGTCCACCTTCAGAGTTATCATCCGAACCCCTCCAGTATTAAGTTGCAAACAACAGACAATTGCATTAAGTATGGTGCGTAATGTAATCAACAACTACATCCTTAGACATAGCATCAATGTTTTATCCCTAGTGGCAACAACACAACACAACCTTAGAACTTTCGTCACTCGTCCCGGTGTCAATGCGAGCATGAACCCACTATCGAGCATAAGTACTCCCTCTTGGAGTTAAAAGCATCTACTTGGCCGGAGCATCTACTAATAACGGAGAGCATGCAAGATCATAAACAACACATGTATAACTTTGATAATCAACATAACAAGTATTCTCTATTCATCGGATCCCAACAAACGCAACATATAGAATTACATATAGATGATCTTGATCATGATAGGCAGCTCACAAGATCCGACAATGATAGCACAATGGGGAGAAGACAACCATCTAGCTACTGCTATGGACCCATAGTCCAGGGGTAGACTACTCACACATCACACCGGAGGCGACCATGGCGGCGTAGAGTCCTCCGGGAGATGAATCCCCTCTCCGGCGAGGTGCCGGAGGCGATCTCCAGGATCCCCCGAGATGGGATCGGCGGCGACGGCGTCTCGGCAATGTTTTCCGTATCGTGGCTCTCGGTACTGGGGGTTTCGTCACGGAGGCTATTTGTAGGCGGAAGGGCAAGTCAAGAGGCGGCACGGGGGCCCACACCACAGGGCCGCGCGGCCAAGGGGGGCCGCGCCGCCCTAGGGTTTGGCCACCCCGTGGCCCCTCTTCGTCTCGTCTTCGGTCTTCTCGGAAGCTTCGTGAGAAAATAGGCCTCCGGGCTTTTATTTCGTCCAATTCCGAGAATATTTCTTTACTAGGATTTCTGAAACCAAAAACAGCAGAAAACAACGAATCGGCACTTCGGCATCTTGTTAATAGGTTAGTTCCGGAAAATGCACGAATATGATATAAAGTGTGCATAAAACATGTAGATAACATCAATAATGTGGCATGGAACACAAGAAATTATCGATACGTTGGAGACGTATCGGCATCCCCAAGCTTAGTTCTGCTCGTCCCGAGCAGGTAAAACGATAACAAAGATAATTTCTGGAGTGACATGCCATCATAAACTTGATCATACTATTTGTAAAGCGTATGTAGTGAGTGCAGCGATCAAAACAATGTGTATGACATGAGTAAACAAGTGAATCATAAAGCAAAGACTTTTCATGAATAGCACTTCAAGACAAGCATCAATAAGTCTTGCATAAGAGTTAACTCATAAAGCAATAATTCAAAGTAAAGGTATTGAAGCAACACAAAAGAAGATTAAGTTTCAGCGGTTGCTTTCAACTTGTAACATATATATCTCATGGATATTGTCAACATAGAGTAATATAATAAGTGCAATAAGCAAGTATGTAAGAATCAATGCACAGTTCACACAAGTGTTTGCTTCTTGAGGTGGAGAGAAATAGGTGAACTAACTCAACATTGAAAGTAAAAGAATGGTCCTCATAGAGGAAAAGCATCGATTGCTATATTTGTGCTAGAGCTTTGATTTTGAAAACATGAAACAATTTTGTCAACGGTAGTAATAAAGCATATGCATCATGTAAATTATATCTTATAAGTTGCAAGCCTCATGCATAGTGTACTAATAGTGCTCGCACCTTGTCCTAATTAGCTTGGACTACCTGGATTATCACCGCAATACATATGCTTTAACCAAGTATCACAAAGGGGTACCTCTATGCCGCCTGTACAAAGGTCTAAGGAGAAAGCTCGCATTTGGATTTCTCGCTTTTGATTATTCTCAACTTAGACATCCATACCGGGACAACATAGACAACGAGATAATGGACTCCTCTTTTAATGCTTTAAGCATTCAACAACAATTAATTCTTTTCTCATTAGAGATTTGAGGATGTTTGTCCAAAACTGAAACTTCCACCATGGAACATGGCTTTAGTTAGCGGCCCAATGTTCTTCTCTCACAATATGCATGCTCAAACCATTCAACTCAGTGTAGATCGCCCTTACTTCGGACAAGACGAACATGCATAGCAACTCACATGAAATTCAACAACGAGTTGATGGCGTTCCCCGATAAACATGGTTATCGCACAACAAGCAACTTAATAAGAGATAAAGTGCATAATTACATATTCAATACCACAATAGTTTTTAAGCTATTTGTCCCATGAGCTATATATTGCAAAGGTGAATGATGGAATTTTAAAGGTAGCACTCAAGCAATTTACTTTGGAATGGCTGGAAAATACCATGTAGTAGGTAGGTATGGTGGACACAAATGGCATAGTGGTTGGCTCAAGTATTTTGGATGCATGAGAAGTATTCCCTCTCGATACAAGGTTTAGGCTAGCAAGGCTTATTTGAAACAAACACAAGGATGAACCGGTGCAGCAAAACTCACATAAAAGACATATTGAAAGTATTATAAGACTCTACACCGTCTTCCTTGTTGTTCAAACTCAAAACTAGAAATTATCTAGACTTTAGAGAAACCAAATATGCAAACCAAATTTTAGCATGCTCTATGTATTTCTTCATTAATGGGTGCAAAGCATATGATGCAAGAGCTTAAACATGAGCACAACAATTGCCAAGTATCACATTACCCAAGACATTATAGCAATTACTACATGTATCATTTTCCAATTCCAACCATATAACAATTTAACGAAGGAGAAACTTCGCCATGAATACTATGAGTAGAAACCAAGGACATATTTGTCCATATGCTACAGCGGAGTGTGTATCTCTCCCATAAAGTGAATGCTAGGATCCATTTTATTCAAACAAAACAAAAACAAAAACAAACCGACGCTCCAAGAAAAAGCACATAAGATGTGGCCGAATAAAAATGTAGTTTCAGGGGAGGAACCTGATAATTTGTTGATGAAGAAGGGGATGGCTTGGGCATCCCCAAGCTTAGACGCTTGAGTCTTCTTGATATATGCAGGGGTGAACCACCGGGTGCATCCCCAAGCTTAGAGCTTTCACTCTCCTTGATCATGTTGCATCATACTCCTCTCTTGATCCTTGAAAACTTCCTCCACACCAAACTCGAAACAACTCATTAGAGGGTTAGTGCACAATATAAATTGACATATTCAGAGGTGACACAATCATTCTTAACACTTCTGGACATTGCATAATGCTACTGGACATTAGTGGATCAAAGAAATTCATCCAACATAGCGAAAGAGGCAATGCGAAATAAAAGGCAGAATCTGTCAAAACAGAACAGTTCGTATTGACGAATTTTAAAATGGCACCAGACTTGCTCAAATGAAAATGCTCAAATTGAATGAAAGTTGCGTACATATCTGAGGATCATGCACGTAAATTGGCATAATTTTCTGAGCTTCCTGCAGGGCAGTGGGCTCAGATTCGTGACAGCAAAGAAATCTGGAACTGCGCAGTAATCCAAATCTAGTACTCCCTCCGTTCTTTTTTAATTGACTCGGATTTAGCACAAGTTTGTACTAAATCCGAGTCAATTAAAAAGGAACGGAGGGAGTACTTACTTTTCTATCAACGGCTTAACTTGGCACAACAAAACTCAAAACTAAGATAAGGAGAGGTTGCTACAGTAGTAAACAACTTCCAAGACACAAAATAAAAACAAAGTACTGTAGGTAAAAACATGGGTTGTCTTCCATAAGCGCTTTTCTTTAACGCCTTTCAGCTAGGCGCAGAAAGTGTGTATCAAGTAACATCGAGAGATGAAGCATCAACATCATAATTTGTTCTAATAATAGAATCATAAGGTACCTTCATTCTCTTTCTAGGGAAGTGTTCCATACCTTTCTTGAGAGGAAATTGATATTTTATATTACCTTCCCTCATATCAATAATAGCACCAACAGTTCGAAGAAAAGGTCTTCCCAATATAATTGGACAAGATGCATTGCATTCAATATCCAAGACAACAAAATCAACGGGAACAAGGTTATTGTTAACGGTAATGCGAACATTATCAACTTTACCCAAAGGTTTCTTTGTAGAATGATCAGCAAGATTAACATCCAAATAACAATTTTTCAGCGGTGGCAAGTCAAGCATATTATAAATTTTCTTCGGCATAACAGAAATACTTGCACCAAGATCACATAAAGCATTACAATCAAAATCTTTAATCTTCATCTTAATGATGGGTTCCCAACCATCTTCTAGCTTTTTAGGAATAGAGGCTTCGCGCTCTAGTTTCTCTTCTCTAGCTTTTATGAGAGCATTTGTAATATGATGCGTGAAAGCCAAATTTATAGCACTAGCATTAGGACTTTTAGCAAGTTTTTGCAAGAACTTTATAACTTCAGAGATGTGGCAATCATCAAAATTCAAACCATTATAATCTAAAGCAATGGGATCATCATCCCCAATGTTGGAAAAAATTTCAGCAGCTTTATCGCGTGCGTTTCAGCAGTTTTAGCAGTTTCGAGCAGTTTTCGCGCTTTGCATTAGAAGTGGGAACATTGCTAACACCAATTCTTTTATTAGTATGAGTAGGAGGTGCAGCAACATGTGTAGCATTAGCATTACTAGTGGTGGTAATAGTCCAAACTTTAGCTATATTCTTCTCTTTAGCTAGTTTTTCATTTTCTTCTCTATCCCACCTAGCACGCAGTTCAGCCATTAATCTTATATTCTCATTAATTCTAACTTGAATGGCATTTGCTGTAGTAACAATTTTATTTTCAATATCCCTATTAGGCATAACTTTCGATTTCAAAAGATCAACATCGGAGGCAAGACTATCAACTCTAGAAACAAGAATATCAATTTTATTGAGCTTTTCCTCAACAGATTTGTTAAAGGCAGTTTGTGTACTAATAAATTCTTTAAGCATGGCTTCAAGTCCAGGGGGTGAATTCCTATTATTGTTGTAAGAATTCCCATAAGAATTAGCATAGCCGTTGCCATTATTATAAGGATATGGCCTATAGTTGTTATTAGAATTGTTCCGGTAAGCATTGTTGTTGAAATTATTATTTTTAATGAAGTTTACATCAACATGTTCTTCTTGTGCAACCAATGAAGCTAACGGAACATTATTAGGATCAGCATTAGTCCTATCATTCACAAGCATAGACATAATAACATCAATCTTATCACTCAAGGAAGAGGTTTCTTCGACAGAATTTACCTTCTTACCTTGTGGAGCTCTTTCCGTGTGCCATTCAGAGTAGTTGATCATCATATTATCAAGAAGCTTTGTTGCTTCACCAAGAGTGATGGACATAAAGGTACCTCCAGCAGCTGAATCCAATAAATTCCGTGAAGAAAAATTTAGTCCTGCATAGAAGGTTTGGATGATCATCCAAGTAGTCGAGTCCATGGGTTGGGCAATTTTTAACCGAGAGATTTCATTCTTTCCCAAGCTTGAGCAACATGTTCAGTATCTAATTGTTTAAAATTCATTATGCTACTCCTCAAAGATATAATTTTAGCAGGGGGATAATATCTACCAATAAAAGCATCCTTGCATTTAGTCCATGAATCAATACTATTCTTAGGCAGAGATAGCAGCCAATCTTTAGCTCTTCCTCTTAATGAGAAAGGGAACAATTTTAATTTAATAATATCACCATCTACATCTTTATATTTTTGCATTTCGCATAGTTCAACAAAATTATTAAGATGGGCAGCAGCATCATCAGAACTAATTCCAGAAAATTGATCTTTCATGACAAGATTCAGTAAAGCAGGTTTAATTTCAAAGAATTCTGCTGTAGTAGCAGGTGGAGCAATAGGTGTGCATAAGAAATCATTATTATTTGTGATTGTGAAGTCACACAACTTAGTATTTTCATGGTTGGCCATTTTAGCAATAGTAAATAAAGCAAACTAGATAAAGTAAATGCAAGTAAACTAATTTTTTTGTGTTTTCGATATAGCAAACAAGATAGCAAATAAAGTTAAACTAGCAACTAATTTTTTTTGTATTTTGATTTAGTGCAGCAAACAAAGTAGTAAATAAAATAAAGCAAGACAAAAACAAAGTAAAGAGATTGAGAAGTGGAGACTCCCCTTGCAGCGTGTCTTGATCTCCCCGGCAACGGCGCCAGAAAATATGCTTGATGGCGTGTATTTCACACGTTCGTTGGGCAACCCCAAGAGGAAGGTATGATGAGCACAGCAGCAAGTTTTCCTCAGAAAGAAACCAAGGTTTATCGAACCAGGAGGAGCCAAGAAGCACGTTGAAGGTTGATGGCGGCGGGATGTAGTGCGGCGCAACACCGAGATTCCGGCGCCAACGTGGAACCCGCACAACACAACCAAACTACTTTGCCCCAACGAAACAGTGAGGTTGTCAATCTCACCGGCTTGCTGTAACAAAGGATTAACCGTATTGTGTGGAAGATGATTGTTTGCAGAGAAAACAGTAGAAACAAGTATTGCAGTAGATTGTATTTCGAGTAAAGAGAATTGGACCGGGGTCCACAGTTCACTAGAGGTGTCTCTCCCATAAGACGAACGAGCATGTTGGGTGAACAAATTACAGTTGGGCAATTGACAAATAAAGAGAGCATGACAATGCACATACATATCATGATGAGTATAGTGAGATTTAATTGGGCATTACGACAAAGTACATAGACCGCCATCCAACTGCATCTATGCCTAAAAAGTCCACCTTCGAGGTTATCATCCGAACCCCTCCAGTATTAAGTTGCAAACAACAGACAATTGCATTAAGTATGGTGCGTAATGTAATCAACAACTACATCCTTAGACATAGCATCAATGTTTTATCCCTAGTGGCAACAAGCACAACACAACCTTAGAACTTTCCGTCACTGTCCCGGTGTCAATGCGGGCATGAACCCACTATCGAGCATAAGTACTCCCTCTTGGAGTTAAAAGCATCTACTTGGCCAGAGCATCTACTAATAACGGAGAGCATGCAAGATCATAAACAACACATGTATAACTTTGATAATCAACATAACAAGTATTCTCTATTCATCGGATCCCAACAAACGCAACATATAGAATTACATATAGATGATCTTGATCATGATAGGCAGCTCACAAGATCCGACAATGATAGCACAATGGGGAGAAGACAACCATCTAGCTACTGCTATGGACCCATAGTCCAGGGGTAGACTACTCACACATCACACCGGAGGCGACCATGGCGGCGTAGAGTCCTCCGGGAGATGAATCCCCTCTCCGGCAGGGTGCCGGAGGCGATCTCCAGGATCCCCCGAGATGGGATCGGCGGCGACGGCGTCTCGGCAATGTTTTCCGTATCGTGGCTCTCGGTACTGGGGTTTCGTCACGGAGGCTATTTGTAGGCGGAAGGGCAAGTCAAGAGGCGGCACGGGGGCCCACACCACGGGGCCGCGCGGCCAAGGGGGGCCGCGCCGCCCTAGGGTTTGGCCACCCCGTGGCCCCTCTTCGTCTCGTCTTCGGTCTTCCGGAAGCTTCGTGAGAAAATAGGCCTCTGGGCTTTTATTTCGTCCAATTCCGAGAATATTTCTTTACTAGGATTTCTGAAACCAAAAACAGCGTAAAACAGCAAGCCGGCACTTCGGCATCTTGTTAATAGGTTAGTTCCAGAAAATGCACGAATATGATATAAAGTGTGCATAAAACATGTAGATAACATCAATAATGTGGCATGGAACACAAGAAATTATCGATACGTTGGAGACGTATCAGGGTTCCCAACAGGCGTGTGTCAACTACACACCAGCAACGGTCCCGAAGAAATCGGTACCGCGAGACGATGCGATCTTTCTTTCCCGACACGGAATTGGAAGCTTCCGAACATCATCTCCATTGGCTCCTCCAGATATGCATATGCATCCAAACGGGCGGGAGGGTGTGGAACAAAATTAGCGAGACCATTTTTGATATGTTTACCTCCGTCCATCGCGTTGCTCGCTACCGATGATGTTGAAGATGTTGTTGATGTCATCGAGATCAGCTCCTTGTTGCCTCCAATTCCCACAGACGACGCCAATTGACAAGGGATTAACTTGTCAATGCCTACAAGTTGTAGACTAGGGTTTCACAGAAAGTAGAGAGCAAGTAGATCTCGAAGGTTTCAGCCGAAAAGGTGCTCGACTGCTAAAAACTAGGGTTTGTGTTGACAATGATTTGATCCTTTCTTTCTTCCTCGGCTGCCCCTTATATATGAGGTGGAGCCGAGACTTTCGTATCATACAAGTTACAAAATAGCGAGAGACTCTTTGAATTCGTCCCGTACAATTACAAATCTCCTTATTCCTAATATATCTCCATCTTCCATATCGACGCTTTATTGGGCTTCCGGAATTTGTAATCTTCGGGTCATGGGCCTTCAGTAATCCCCGGGTACCTTCTTTGGCAGGCCCATTCGGGATGCATATGTCACTTGGTTCCTTACTTATACTCAGTTTTTACCAAGCTCTAAACTTTTTCTCACTTTTTCCCTTGCACTTGTCTCAAACTCTCACAAAAAGCTTGAACGGCAATTACCGTCAGGTTAACCGTTATGCTGGCATGTGGTGCAGTGTCATGTGGGTCCTCGTAGGGTCGGGACGTGCACACAAGTGGGTTCCATCTCGCTTGCCCAAATTGGCAGTTTCCAGTGCACCTTTTCCTCTCTCTCTCTCTCTCTCTCTTTAAAATTTTTCTCTCTTTGTCGCTCATCTCATTTATTTATTTTTTTGCTCAAATTGGTAGCAAATGTAGAGCAGCTTCTTTTTTGTATGTTTTACCCCAATCATTCCTTTTTGTCCAATCTAATAGCAAAGTTAGAAAAAATGTATGCTATCACACTAGTAGCATACATTCTGAAAACAAAATAAATAAAGATAACCTGCTAACATCAGCCAACATAGCATAGGTAAATTACAGATAGATCCAATAGTACTACATTTACAGCCAACACATACATACGCTGCCGCTCGGGTCGTCCCCCTCCTGGGCGACCTAGGGCGGAAACCCTAGCCGCCGCCGCCGTCGTCCTCCCCTCCTCCTCCCGCCCTCCTCGTCGTTCCCGGAGGTCGTCGCCGGCGAAGCCGGGCGCGGCCGGTGATGGGGGCGGCGGGGCTCCTCGCATGATCCCTCCGTGCGGCGGAAGGAGGCTAGCCTCCGCACGGGGGATGGCCCCGGACCGTGGAGGGTGGTGGCGGCGCGGCCCTCGCCGGGAGGCCGGTGATGGTGGCGGCGGCATGGCCTTGATCCGGGGCGCAGCCTCTCCTCTTCCTCGTCGCGACCTTCGGGCGGGCGGTGATGGGGGCGGCGTAGCAAACCCGGAACCTGGCGGCGCGATCCTCTCCTTCCGTCCTAGCCTCGGCATCGCCGGGCCAGCGGTGATGGAGACGGATCTCGCAATGCTCTTCCTCATGGTTTGGGACCACGGCACCAAGGGCGGCGGCCCTGGATGGCGGTGGCGCCGTCGACCTGGTGGCAGGTGGCGGGCGTGGTCCTAGGGTCTCTCTTGCATGAAGAGGAAGACCTACCGGAGGCCTGGACTCGTGATCTAGCCGGAGTGTTGAGTTCCGGAAGGCTCCGCCGGCGAATGTAACGGTGCTTTGTGCCCGGAGTTTGCTGGATCGGTGGTATTCGGTCGTGCGCACCCATGCTTTTATTCCGACCGTTTGGTCCGGAGGAGCGGCGCGAAGCTCTTTTTCTCGTGTTGACATCAAGTGACTATGGATCCATGATGAAAGTCGGAAGAAGAGAAGTACATGAAGGCCGGAGGGGAGGACTAGCTAAGGGAGGTTCAAGTCTTCGCGCCGTTGAGGGACTTGCTTGGTGTTCCGGGCCTCACAACAGCGGTATGATAGTGGGGGCGACAACATATGTGAAGTTCGGAGTCCTACCTTTCGGGGTGAAATCCCAAGGTCCGGCCTTAATCTGGTTGTGCCTCGGCAATGACCTTGTTGGAGGCATTGTTTTGAGAGTGGGGACTATCTTCGTGGTGAAAACCTAAGATCGTTGATCGGGCGACGACGGTGTTAGAGCACCTGTTCCCTTCTTGGAGGCGTCGTTTTTGGAGAGTCCGTACTTCGGGTGTTGTCTTGGCGGTGGATGTATTGTTGTTGTTAGGCCCGAGATGCTCGTAGCGGGACTTTTATTTCTTAGTTTTCTTTTCCTTTTTTTGGCTGTGTGCATCCGTAGTGCCATTAGGGTGGTGCGTTGTTGCAGAGGCTGGGTGTAATTGATATCTTTTTGATATTAATATATTCCCTTTATCGAAAAACATACATACGCTGCCCGTTCACACATGCTCTCTCTCTCTCTCTCTCTCTCTCTCTCTCTCTCTCTCTCTCTCCCTCCCTCCCTCCCTCCCTCCCTCCCTCCCTCTCTCTCTCTCGATTTCATAGGTTGCTTAACACATACACATAAGTCACTCTTGCATGCATCTCATTTTTGATGTATGGAACGTCGCCTCCCCCGAAAGAAAAGTTCCTCCTTTATGAAGTACAAAAATGTTAAACCTGAGATTTAATCTGGTGGGTGTATCACTCCTCTAAACCATTCAGCCAGGTTGTTGTTCCGCTAGATGAATTATGTTTCGTCTTTACACTCCCTCCATGCCATGAAGGTTATCTGAGATTTTTTAAAAATTTAGGTGTATCTCTGAGACAACATTGATGGGACGACGGACAGCAGCACCCGCAGTCTCATAGCTTATGGAGCGGTCCTGCACTAACGTGAACGTGTAGCATTCAGATGTAGCACCCTTTTCGCCTCCTGCGGCATTATTTTCAGATATGCCGATACAATAACTATAATCGAAATAGAAGTCTCAGTGATCACTAAGGACGCGAAAGAACATCTCAAAAAAAAAAAGGACGCGAAAGAAGACCCTGTAGATCCACGTCCTATCGCTGTCTTGATAGTTGATCCTGACCGGGACATGCTTTCCATTGAAGAGCGCAAAGATTCCTCCAAACAGACTAAATCAAGCACATGTAGATGGGCACATAATTAACTTTCCAAATCAGATAATAACACATCGGTTTACATGAAGTCACGAGCACTTGTTGCGTAGTCATGTTTACTGCACCTGCTGTGGGATCGAGCTATTTTTGGGCTTGGTTTAGCAGGGGCAGTTTTACTACTTATGGTTGGTACAGCAGAATACCCCACATGAATGGCGGATAATCCATTCCCGTCAGGCGTATGGATCTTTGTGGATGGCGGGCATTTTGTGCAGTTCCTAGACGTACGGTTTGCTTGTCCAATGCTATGCTAGCAATAGGTGTGTCGGTCTCGCGGAGGAGGAATTTAGGCCGTGATGGAACGCAGCAGCGGTCCTCATGATGATTGCTGCTAGTTATGTTTTTGACGTTTAAAGATGGACTTCCATTAAACTGGCCCAGCTAAATCACTGGGGGGGCAGGACTTCCATTCGATGATTGGTGCTAGTTGGGTTTGGAGCATCTGCCGTTTCGGAACACCGAGACGACCCCGACTGAAACAGGCCGCGGGCGTCCATCGTCTGGGATGTACCGATCCTGGTGTCAAGAGCCCCTGCACCATGATGGCCTGCGTCATGGTCACGGACATGCACATATGGTGGAGCACAGCTACACTACAAGAATCTCACGGTCTGCCGACGCCCTCCCGCCCTCGGTGTAGCACGGCCTGGCTCTCGGCGTACGCTACGCCGACGATGGCCCTCGGCGTAGCCCCTCCGGCAAGGTTGGTCTCGGGAGAGCCCACGTGGTCCTCGGCATAGCGGCGGCCATCGGCGTACTGCGACATGGCCGACGGCGGTGTTCTCCCCTCGGCGTACCGGTCCTCGGCGTAGCAACGTTGACGTCGCCGTCCGTCTGACGGCCGTCACCGCTACGCCGAGGGACCGACCGTCGGCATAGCGCGCGACGTGGCACGCGCTGGGTGCTCCTGGCCGGCGGTACGCCGAGGGGGGCACCGTTGGCGTAGCGCGCGATGTGGCACGCGTTGGGGGCTCCTGGCCGGCGATACGCCGAGCGGGGCACCGTCGGCGTAGCACGCGACGTGGCACGCGATGTGGGCTCCTGGTCGGCGATACGCCGAGCAGGGCACCGTCGGCGTAGCGCGCAACGTGGCATGCGCTGGGGCTCCTGGGCGGCGATACGCCGAGGGGGAAACGGTCGGCGTAGCATGACCATTTGGTCCTACTGCACATCTATGCCGAGGGGAAAGCCGTCGGCGTAGCTATGGTCTTTCTTTCTTTTTTTTGCTGTTTTGTTTCAATTTTCCATTTGGCAGCGCATAAATTCACAGATAATTCACATATAAATTCACAAGAACTTGATCAACTGCAATTAGCAAATAAACATAACATCAATTTCGAAATGCAAAGGATACATAGTAGTGTCATAGCGTCGCTAAGAGCTACATCGGACATCTAGATGACTAGTGATCTCCTAGGGAAAGCTACAGGTCAGCGAGGTCATCGAACACCGGGAGGCCTATCGATACTGCGCTGCAGTAGAAGCTACGGACGAACCACCAGAAGAAGCACCGGGAGAAGCACTGAGAGAAGCACCGGAAGGAGTACCAGCGGAATGGCCTGGAGAAGGACCACCATGATAAACCGGTGTGATGTCACACCCACCACCTTGATTCGCGGAACATCCCGTTCCCTACATAGATGTTCCCTAGATGTTAGCAACTTGCGAGGCAAAGGCCTAGTGTTCGGTTTTGCGAAGAACTTACCGTTGTTCTCCCATAGTATGTCGCAGCGAAACTTTCCTTCGATGGCATGTGTGGCGGCGGCCCCAGCAAGGGAGACCACGACCCTAACTCCACTGTCTGTCCAGTTTCCTTGGCCATCATCGACGTGTGCGAGATAGTTTACATGCCAGTTTTTGCAGAAATGAAGCAACAAACTAGGGGAAAGTGGAACTTGTCATCATTTGGGAAAAGAAAGGTTGAAACTTACATGTACATATGTCATGTACTCCTGGAACTCCCTCTGGTGCCGGTTAAAAGACTCCTGATATTCTTCATGAGCGGCAAGAAAGGCCGCCTCGAAGTTAGGCTACAATTTCACTTCATATGTCATTAGCACTTAGCCATGAATGAACGAAAGTCGGAAAGATGATGGAAATGAGGGAAACTTACGTCGCATGTGGGTTGCCGAGGCTGGCGACGAGGCGGGATGGGGGCTGTATTTGATGAGGCCCGCCTTGAGACGCGTGAAGGTCATGGTGAGGGTATGCTTGACGGCCTTGTTAAGCATCTTGAGACGGCCATGCGGCAACCCTCGGGACGACAGGACCAACGACTCCTCTTCGACCTCCGCGCTCATGGGGTCATCCACCTCCGGGTGACGATGCTTCACCATCGCGCAGTAGTTCTGGACGTCCTCGGCGTAGGTGCCGAAGTACTCGGGGAGCGAAGGCTGAGGCTTCGAGAGATCGGGCCTCTTCATCCGCATCTTGTTGTATATCTGGACGTCACTAATCTCCTCCCCGGGTTCTGCCACGGCCCTCTACGTCGCCAAAGGAAATGTTATGAGTATCAACTATGAATCTGACGGAAAATAAAATGTATACATACCATCTTCCCCGCGTAGCGCTCGTAGCTGAGGTTTCCCTCACAGTGTGTGCCACCGTCGCCTCGGTTCTCCACGTTCCGCCTCACCACGGCTGCAAACTCCTCGTCCTGTCTGAGCCACCTCGTCCTAACCATCTCCTCCCATGCGTCGGCATGCCGCTCAGCCCAATCGGGGACAACCTGAAAATTCAATACTCAACTCAATATAATGCAATCGCAACTTAGTAGCAATGTAGAATCTCATTGAAATTTCACTCACCGACATGTAGTCCTCCACCGTCATCTAGTACCGGGCCTTAGGATTCTTACCGACAATGTCCGTCTTGTGGACCCTCTCGCCTCTTTGTGACTAGAAGTGACTAGCGGATGTGATCTTTTGGTTGTACCACACCTGCGGAGTCAAACTCTCACAAGTCTTCCGCAAAGTAATCTTCGCCATCTCCTCAACCTCGGTATCCACACGATACCAACGCTTCAATAATGCAAAAAAAAAAACAATTGTGAGAGGCATAGTTAGCACATTGGGGTCATAAAATATGAACGGAAGCTCTAGAAAATATGTCTTACCCAAAACTTTGTCATCTCGGCCTCAGCAGCCGTCTGGAAGCCTACGCCATGGGCATTCTCATAGTCCGCCCAAGTAGTGGGTAGCTTCTTCTCGCCAGCGGGGATCGAGCCGAGGGGATAGAACTTGCCCGGCCAGAACATCCTAAGCAAAGCTCGAATCATGCTGCTAGGCAGGCGCCCCTTGGTCCCCGGAGGAAATGTCCAATTGCTGCACATGAAATCAAACATTTGTACATGCTAAATTGTATATGACCAAAATGAAAGTACATGTTCGAAATTGCCAAATTAGTACACTTACTCAGGGCCAGCAGGAATAATTAGGGTCTTCGCCTCATGAGTCTTAGGCTCCTTCCTCTCGTCGGGGACTCTCTCTTCCCCACGAATCCTCAGTTGCTTCGGCCGCACCTCCTCCTCCGGAGTCTCGAACCCGTGGCTAGAGTCCTCCTCGGCTCTATACTCCATCTCCGCCTCCTCTCTAGACAGCCCCTCCAAAAAGAACCCGGAAGCAACGTCGCCTGAAACCGAGGGTGGTGGGTCAAATTCCACTCCTCCCCAGCCACCTCCACCTCGTCCTCATCATCCTCCCGCGCCATCCTCGTAACGTGGATTGGGGTGTTGTGGCCTCCCACTCCTTCTAACATTGCTCTTGCGCTGTTGCATATTCCTAAGAAAGCTCGACGAGTCCGCCTTGTCGCCGCTCATATTGTTCAATCACCTGCATTGAGAAAGAGAAAACAATTAAGAAGCATGTTGAAAAATATATTAATACTAAGCATAAAGACACTAAATAATTAAGAAGCTGAAAGGACACGGATGTCGCCTAGAGGGGGGTGAATAGGCGGTTTAAAACTTTTACGAGATGGGCTTAACAAATGCGGAATAAAACTAGCGTTTACTTTGTAAAGCCTAAAGCCTATATACTATGGTTCACCTATGTGCACCAACAACTTATGCTAAGCAATACAAGCAACTATGTGATAGCAAGATATATAACTTCAAGCACGATGGCTATCACAAAGTAAAGTGCATAAGTAAAGAGCTTGGGTATAGGAATAACTGAAGCGACGCGGAGACAACGATGTATCCCGAAGTTCACACTCTTGCGAGTGTTACTCTCCGTTGGAGCGGTGTGGAGGACAAGTCACTCCAAATGCACGAGGGCCACCGTATTCTCCTCGAGAATTCCCAGCAAAAGGGATGTCCTCGATCCACTATGGAACCTTAAGGAGGTCACCGAACCCGCACAAAGCTTGGGGCTATCTCCACCATTTAATTGGAGGCTCCCAATAAATTGCCACTAAGGCCTTGCCCTTGAAGAATCTCCACAACTTAATTGGAGTCTCGAAGAACACCACTAAGATGCCACAAAGGCCTTGCCCTTAAAGAATCTCCACAACTTAATTGGAGTCCCCAAGAACACCACTAAGATGCCACAAACACCTTGCCCTTGAAGAATCTCCACAACTTAATTGGAGTCCCCAAGAACACCACTAAGATGCCACAAAGGCCACTATGCCGTCTAGGATCTAAAGACCCAAGAGGAACAAGCTCCGGGAACAAGCTCCCGAAGTGAATATCTCACGAACTTTCACCTCCACGTATCACCGCGGAGAAGTCAAACCGATGCACCAAATGCAATGGCAAGAACACCACAAAGATGCTCAAGTCCTTCTCTCTCAAATTCCAACAAAGCTACAAAAGCTATTGGGGGAATAAGAGAGGAAGAACAAAGGAATTCACAAAGAACACCAAGATCAAGATCTAGAGAGTTCCACTCACAAAGAGATGGATTTGATTGGTAGAATTGTAGATCTAGATCTCCTCTTCCTTTTCCCTCAAAAGGATTCAAGAATCATTGGAGGAATAGAGGGATATGGCAAGCTCTCAAGGTCAACAATGGTGGAGAGCAAAAGGAGGAAGAAGAAGTGGGGAGGAAGAGGAGGAAGAAGGCCTTAAATAGGGGTCTTAGATTCTGCCCGTTGGGGCCAAAATCGCGACATGCCGACAGTGCCGGTCTTGTGCCACCGGCAGTGCCGGGGTGGCCGGCTGTGCCGGCCTTGGCCGCCGGCAGTGCTGGGGTGCTCCCGGCGGTAGTGCCGGGGTGCTCCCAGCGGCAGTTCCGGCCCCCCTGTTTTTACCCAAACACCCGTTACGAAAACCATAAGAACTTTTGCATCCGGACTCCGATTTTGATGATCTTGGGCTCGTTGAAATCACAACAACGAGCTCTACAACAATATGCGTAGAAATATCATAGTCCAGCAAAGTAGGATAGAAACAAATGAATAAAGGTTATACCTATCTAAAAAAAAGGCAAACCGGTAAAACCTCCAATATGGAAAATGCGACAACTTGAGTTAGGAAACTAGGATTTAGGTGAAACCAATTTTTTTGTAAAGAAGATGAAAAGAGCTACCCCACGAAGAGTGAAAAGCTTAAGAACAAGTGGGGTAGGTTTTTCTATGTGTTTTAGAGTGAAACCTCTCAATACGAGAAAACGAGAAAAACTCCAATATCGAAAACGTGACAAGTGATTCATGCGGAATCCGTTTTCGATGAACTAGAGCTTGTCATGAGAATAAGCACAAGCTCTAAAACACGATATGGATAAGATCCAATTAACAACCAAGAAAGATGATGCAAGGATGCAAAGGTTTGAGATCTCCGAAGGATACGATCGAGTTACTCACTCAAGAGCCCTCTTGATAGTACGGCAACTAAACTATAAACCGGTCTCCAACTACACCATGAGACCGGTGAGAAAGAAACCCTATCAAGAGCAAACCTTAACCTTGCGCATTCCACTTGAGCTTGATGATGATGGTCTTGACCGCAACAAGATGGAACGCCTTTCTTGATTGTGCTTGCTTGATAAAGTCATGCGAAATGCTCCCCCATACTCCACTATGGGAGAGCTACTTCTTCGGTGCATCTTCACATATCCATGATCACCATATGGATGGCAAGCTTCAAGCATATGATCTCTTCGAGTTGGCTCATCTTTAACTTGCACTTCATTTCTTCATTCTTCATCATGTTGATGTCTTGAAGTAACTTGAGGGCTCACTTCATCTTCATCTTCAAGACATACTTGATACTTGATATCCTTCATCAATTTCTTCTTATTGCAACCTTGAAGCCAACATATGGTTCAAGCATTGCCTATGGACAACTCCTACAAATATAACTCAATGCAAACATTAGTCCATAGGGATTGTCATTAATTACCAAAACCACACATGGGGGCTCCATGCACTTTCAGAAGCATGTTGAAAAATATATAGGGCACTAAACAACACCCCACCCTCCTAGTCACCATGTGCTCACACATATTTTTCTGGGTCATTCCCACCCCCGAGGCTCGATTTTCAGGGAAACCCTAATCCGTTGACCACGCGGTCTACATCATTGACTACTCCCCAACGGCGGTGTGGCGGTGACACTGTGCCTTCCTTAATTTGAACTTTGTTAGGTCATGGGGACACGTGGTGGCAAGTATGGATCCATGCTATCTCAAGTTTCCTCCAGTTCACCCCACCGGTGAGTTCCGCCCTATACGTCCAGAACATGCCTAAGTGCCATCAGCGCATGTGCGTGTAGCCGGAAGGCCCCGGGGGTACAACATTGGACAAACAACACCCCACCGTGTTGTGTTGGAGAAGAACACATGTGTATATATAGGAAGGCGAGGGGCTGAAACGGCGGGAAAAGTTGGCGGGAGCATCGGCGGGAGAAAATGACAGGAAAACTTGGCGGGAGAAATGGGTGGGGAAAAGGTAAATAATAGATGGAGGCTATGCCGACGGTGCCCCTCAGCATAGGCTAGGCAGCTGACGTCATTTTGGCGGGAGGGGCAGGATAAATGGGCGGGAGAAATGGGCGTCCGCTATGCCGACGGTGGCCCTCGGCATACGCTTGACGCCGTCAGGTTTCCGTCAGGGCACGCCGCGGGGCGACGAGCCGGGGTGCCACCCTCCACCTATGCCGAGGGCTACTAGTAGGGCCACCCTCGGCATAGCATGTCATATGCCGAGGGGGCTTGTACGCCGAGGGGCTTGTTGAGGGGCTGGGCTGGCCGGGCAGTACGTCGACGGCCCGATATTTGGCCGTCGGCGTAGAAGCCATTCCTGTAGTGCTAGTGCGACGTACTACTACTAGTAGCGGTACAACACAACACTGCACGTCTGCGGCAGGTGGTTTTTTTCTGCAATACACCCCCCTCCCCCCGGTGTATCACATACAGAGTATTACAGATGCCAGTTTACAACATCTTCAAGCGGCTAAGTTTGTTGTCAGCGAGATATGATAGTTCCTCGCTTAAACCTACTCTCCGTCTAGCAACCCTAGTGCAAGTGATGAACCGTGGGCGAGCTCGCCAGTCTCACAATACATTAAGTGGTCTGATGATTTACAGTGATAAATATTATCTACAGCCCTTAACGGCTTTAACGTGTGGTTTGGCTAGGCTTCAAAAACTTTCTGGGTCCGCCATTGCCTATTGGTATCGGACGTGGAAAGCAGAACGCGTCTCCCCAAGCCAAGCTAGCCGTCTTCCAAGTCTCGAACTCTAACCATATCATCTTGTTAATCTCCGGCGCCTCGTCACAAAGCGGACATTCGGCTGGAAGCGGGATTCCATGTTTCCGTAATCTATGTACTGTCCAGCGCCCATTTCCTAATTTAGCCACATGTTAGATCATGTTGCTTTCTCCGGATAAATGGTCCATAGATGTGTGGTGGCCAGAGTGTCACGGGAATATATCTAGTGATACCACACCTTACATGATACCATGATACCATTTCATAAAATTTGAATTCTATGTATCAAAAAACATGAAATAAATTTGTGGCAGTTGACAAGATGTGTGTTAACATTCTCTAGATTTTTAACAGCCAAATTTAAAATACACCAAGAGAAACAAAAAAAGACAGATGTTGTGTGAATAGTGCCATTTTGTATATGTGACACTATTCATGTTTGATTTCTCATTTTTGTTTCTCTTAGGGTATCTTGAATTTGGTTATGGAAGTAACATCACATAGACACGCATCTTGCAAACACGCAAAATTTTGGTTTTAATTTTTTTGACATTTAAAACTTAAATTTTGAAGAGTGATATCATGGTACTAAAAGTGCAGTATCACTAGATATGTTCTCAGAGTGCCACATTGTGTCGGGTATGTTGCCTACTAGAGGTTAAGAGCATCTCCAGTTGTGTCCCCCAAAATGTCCCACAAATCACGCCGGATCGAGCGTTTGGGGATGTCTCCGCTTCGTGTTGCGTTTGGAGCGTGTCACTCCCCAGCCGCAGCCCCCAAACATTAAAATAACTCTTCTTTTCTCTTTTTTTGCATTTTAATTTCAATAGAGAGAACAATTTGTAGGTAGAATTGAGATTTTAAAAGTAGTGCAACATGTTCAATTGAATTAAACATAAAAACGAAAATTTTGTTCAAACTAATTTTAAAAGTAAGCTACTTCTTCTTTGATGGCTCCGCCTCGTCATCCTCACGGAGGCGCTTCCTTTTCGTCACCTCTTACGAAGAGGTAGTAGCGTTCGACGCGTCCGAGGAGCTTGTGCCTCCCTCCGACGAGTAGTCCTTGGTGTCCTCGTCGTCGTCGGTGCATGATGGCTCCTCCTTCGTCTTCGACCGGGCCCTTGCCTCCTTTGCCGCCACTGCCTCCTCAGCCGCCTCCAGCCGTCTCCACCTGGCATCTTCCTCCTCTTCCTCTTCCTCCTCCTGGACGTCGTCGTCAGCGACGGCCTCCCCCTCCTCCTCCTGGTCGCCCGTCGGCGGGGAGCTAGAGCTGCTAGACGTGGAATTTCTTTCCCACCAATGGTGACATCCCGGCGGCTTCCCCTCGCTATTGGAGTACGATGGCAAAGAGGGGTTGCTCATGGTCAGAGAGGAGAGGTTGCTCAGTCGTAGAGATGAAGAGCGCCGACCGGTAAAGTTTGCATTGAGATTCTAAAAAACAATAAATATAGCATGACTATGATACTACTCCATGATACTACCCACTCTAGAGATAGTATCATAAACATGATACTACTATATGATACTTCCTACTATGACTAGCCTTAAGAGTAATTCCAATAATATAGTTAAATATAGCCAACTGCTAGCTATAATAAGATGTCATGTCATTTATAGTCACCATATAGCTAATATATACAATAGTTGGCTATAAGAATGAAGTACTACCTCCATCCCAAGGCTTAAGGCCTATATTTTTTCAAAAAGTCAAATGAAGTAAAGTTTGACCAAACTTTTAGAAGAATTTATGAACAAATATGATATTTTTCTTGGAGAAATGCCCAAGAGGCAATAATAAAGTGGTTATTATTATATCTTTGTGTTTATGATAATAGTTTGCATCTCATGCTATAATTGTATTAACCGGAAACATTAATACATGTGTGTTATGTAAACATAAAAGAGTCCCTAGTAAGCCTCTTGTTAAACTAGCTTGTTGATTAATAGATGATCATAGTTTCATGATCATAAACATTGGATCCTATTAATAACAAGGTCATATCATTAGGTGAATGATGTGATGGACATACACCCCTAGTAAGTGTAGCATATGATCAAGTCATTTAGTTCTTTATACTTCAAGCTTTAATATGCATAGTAATTAACTTAATCCTTCCACCATGAGATCTTGCTAATTACCTACACCGGATGAATGCTTTGATGACACCAAACACTACTGCGTAAATGGGTTGTTATAAAGGTGGCATTAAGTGTTCAGAAAGTATAGGGTTGAGGCACTTGTATCAGTAGTGAGATTTATCCATCCTAATGACGGATAGATATACTCTGGGCCCTCTCGGTGGAATGGTATCTGATTAGCTTGCAAGCATGTGACTGGTTCACAAGAGATATCATATCACGGTACGAGTAAAGAGTACTTATCAGTAACGAGGTTGAACTAGGTATGGAGATACCGATGATCAAACTTCGGATAAGTAAAATACCACGAGAGAAATGGATGTTATTTTATGTGAATGGTTCTTTCGATCACGAAGTCATCATTGAATATGTGGGATCTATTATGGATCTCCAGGTCCCGCTATTAGTTATTGATCGGAGAGGAGTCTCGATCATGTCCACATAGTTCTCGAACCGTAGGGTGACACACTTAAGGTTTGATATCGTTTTAAGTAGATATGGAATATGGAATAGAGTTTGAATATTGTTCGGAGTCTCGGATGGGATCCAGGACATCACGAGGAGTTCCGGAATGGTCCGGAGAATAAGATTCATATATAGGAAGTCACTTTCCTAGTTTGGAAATGATCTGGTGCATTTATGAAATGCGCTATAATGTTCTAAAACCTTCCGGAAGAAATCACCATGGAAGGTGGAGTCCCGGATGGACTCCACCAACCCTAGCCGGCCGACCAAAGGGGAAGGTGGAGTCCATGGTGGACTCCACCACCATGGCCGGCCATTGGGGAAGGAAAGGGAGGAGTCCCACTTCCCCTAGGTTTCACCCATATGGTAAGTTTTGAGTTGGACTCGTATTCGAATCTTTGGGCAAACCCTTGGGGTTCCACATATATAATGAGGGAGAGAGGGAGGGGGCCGGCCACCACTTGAGTCACACCACCCAAGGGCACCCAAGGCTGGTGCCCCAAGTGCCCCCTCTCCCCAAATCCTAGCCACCCCCTCCTCTCGTTACTCCCGCGGTGCTTAGGCGAAGCCAAACCGGAGATCTCCACCACCACCGCCACCACACCGTCGTGCTGGCGGCCGAGGACGATCTACTACATCCGCCGCCCGCTGGAACAGGGAGAAGTACGTCGTCATCAACACCGAACGTGTGACCGAGTACGGAGGTGCTACCCGACTGTGGCACCATCAAGATCTTCTACGTGCTTTTGCAAGCGGCAAGTGATCGACTACATCAACCACGAGATCTAATCTCGTTAACGCTTAGCGATCTTCAAGGGTATGACGATCTTCACCTCGTTGCTACCATCTACTAGATTAGATCTTGGCTTGTTATTCGTTCTTGCGGTAGGAAATTTTTTTTTCTATGCTACGAATCCCTACAGTGGTATCAGAGCCGTGTCTATGCATAGATTGGTTGCACGAGTAGAACACAATGGTTTTGTGGGCGTTGATGCTTTTGTTGTCTCTTGTCATGTGTACTTTTCATCTTACGGTATGGTGTGATGAAGCGGCCCGGGCTAACTTTACATGACCGCGTTCATGAGACTTGCTCCACGCTTGATATGCAACTTGTATTGCATAAGTGGCTTTGCGGGTGTCTGTCTCTCTCACCATAGTTAAGATTCAATTTACTATTTAAATTGACAACACTAGTGTCAGCGTTGTGGTTCATGTTCATATGTAGATTGGAGCTTACTCGAAAACCCTAAACCACGTAAAATATGCAAACCAAATTAGAAGCGTCTAACTTGTTTTTGCAGGGTTTGGTGATGTGATATGGCCATGATGTGATGATGAATATGTATGAGATGATCATTATTGTATTGTGGCAACCGGCAGGAGCCTTATGGTTGTCTTTATATGTTGTAGTATTATTTCAAAGTAGTTGTAATAGTTGCTACACGCGGTGAACAACCATGAAGACGGCGCCATTATATTGACCTTGACGCTACGCCGACGATGATGGAGATCATGCCCGTTGATGATGGAGATCATGTCCGTGCTTTGGAGATGAAGATCAAAGGCGCAAAGACTAAAGGGCCATATCATATCACATATGAATTGCATGTGATGTTAATCCTTTTATGCATCTTATATTGCTTAGATCACGACGGTAGCATTATAAGATGATCTCTCTCACTAAAAATCAAGATAATAAAGTGTTCGTCCTTAGTTAGCACCGTTGCTAAGACTCGTTGTTTTGAAGCATCACGTGATGATCGGGTGTGATAAACTCAACGTGTGCATACAATGGGTGCAGGCCAGTTTTGCACATGCGGAAACTAGGGTTTGACTTGACGAGCCTAGCATGTACAGACATGGCCTCGGAACACAGAAGACCTAAAGGTTAAGCATGAATCATATAGATGATATGATGAATATGTTGATGTTCGCCATTGAAACTACATCATCTCACGTGATGATCGGACTTGGTGTAGTTGATTTGGTTCGTGTAATCACTAAGACAATTAGAGGGATATTGTTTTGAGTGGGATTTCACCTAGTTAATTTTAAATTAATAGTAAACTCAATTTGTCATAAACTTAGTCTAAACTTTTGCAAATATCTTGTAGATTATGGCGACCCCTACCATCAACTTTAATTCGTTCCTAGAGAAAGACAAGTTGAAAAACAATGGAAGCAACTTTGTGGATTGGTTCCGTAACTTGAGGATTGTCCTCACTGCTGGACAACTGCTCAATGTACTTGATACACCGCTGGGTGCCCACCTGCAGAAAACAGCTACCGATGAGGCTAAAGCTGTTTACCTCACTCGGAAGACACAATACTCCATAGTTCAGTGTGCCATCCTCTACGGTTTAGAATCGGAGCTTCAGAAACGCTTTGAGACCCACGAACCTCATGATATAATCAGTGAGCTCAAAATGATATTTGAAACTCATGCGGCCGTGGAAAGCTATGATGCTTCTGAAAAAGTTCTTTAACTTTAAGATGGAAGAAGGCAGCTCCATTAGCGAGTACGTGCTCAAGATGTCTGGGCACGCGAAGAAACTCCAAGACTTGGGAATAACGATTCCTAATGCCTCAGGGATTCATCATGTTCTTCAATCACTGCCACCTAGTTACAAGAACTTCGTGATGAACTACAACATGCAGTGCATGAACAAGACATTACCTGAACTCTTCTCAATGCTAAAAACTGCCGAAGTGGAGATAAAGAAAGAGCACCAAGTGTTGATGGTCAATAAGACCACCAAGTTCAAGAAGCAGGGCAAGCCTAAGGAAAAGGGTAAATTCAAGAAGGGCGGCAAGAAAGCTGATGCGCCTCCTAAGAAACCCAAGGCTGGCCCTAAACCTGATATTGTGTTCTATTACTGCAAATAAGAGGGACACTGGAAGCAGAACTGCTCAAAGTACCTGGCAGATCTAAAGAGCGGAAACATCAAAAAGAAAGGTATATCTGATATACATGTTATTGATGTCTATCTTACTAGTAATCGTAGTAGTGTCTGGGTATTTGATACTGGTTCGGTTGCTCATATTTGTAACTCGGAACAGGAGCTACAGAATAAACGAAGACTAGCGAGGGACGAGGTGACGATGCGCGTTGGAAATGGATCCAAGGTCGATGTGATCGCCGTCGGCACGCTCCCTCTACATCTACCATCGGGATTAGTTTCAAATCTAAATAATTGTTTTCTGGTGCCTGCGTTGAGCATGAACATTATATCTGGATCTTGTTTATTGCAAAGCGGTTATTCATTCAAGTCTGAGAATAATGGTTGTTCGATTTATATGAATAATATTTTTTATGGTCATGCACCTGAGATGAATGGTTTATTTCTGTTAAATCTAGATAGTAGTGATACACATATACATAACATTGATGCTAAACGAAAGAAATTAAATGATAATTCTACATATATGTGGCATTGTCGTCTTGGTCATATTGGAGTGAAACGCATGAAGAAACTCCATTCTGATCGACTACTTGAATCACTTGATTTTGAATCACTTGATAGATGTGAGGCATGTCTGATGGGAAAAATGACTAAGACTCCATTCTCTGGTATTATGGAGCGAGCTACAGACTTGTTGGAAATCATACATACTGATGTATGTGGACCAATGAGTGTAGCATCGCCCGGTGGTTATCGTTATGTTCTTACTATCACAGATGATTTGAGTAGATATGGGTATATCTATTTGATGAAACATAAATCTGAAACTTTCGAGAAGTTTAAGGAATTCCAAAGTGAAGTAGAAAATCAGCGTAACAAGAAGATTAAATTTCTACGTTCTGATCGTGGAGGTAAATATCTGAGTTATGAGTTTGGTATGCATTTAAAGAAATGTGGAATACTTTCACAGTTGACACCGCCGGGAACACCACAACGCAATGGTGTGTCTGAACGTCGTAATCGAACTTTATTGGATATGGTTCGATCTATGATGTCTCTTACAGATTTACCGTTATCTTTTTGGAGTTATGCATTAGAGACAACAACATTCACTTTAAATAGGGCACCATCTAAATCCGTTGAAACGACACCGTATGAATTGTGGTTTGGAAACAAACCTAAGTTGTCATTCCTTAAAGTTTGGGGCTGCGAAGCTTATGTAAAAAAGTTAAACCTGACAAGCTCGAACCCAAAGCGGAGAAATGCGTCTTCATAGGATACCCTAAAGAAACAATTGGGTATACTTTCTATCACAGATCCGAAGGTAAAATCTTTGTTGCCAAGAACGGATCCTTTCTTGAGAAGGAGTTTCTCTCGAAAGAAGTGACTGGAAGAAAAGTAGAAATCGACGAGGTTACTGAACCTTCTCTTGAAAATCAGAGTAGCGCAACACCAGAAAATGTTCTTGTGCCGCCTACACAGATTAGTGAGGAAGCTAATGATAATTATCATGAAACTTCGAACGAAGTTACTACTGAACCTCGCAGGTCGACGAGGGTTCACACCACTCCTGATTGGTATGACCCCTGTCTAAATGTCATGATTGTGGACAACAATGATGAAGACCCTGCGACGTATGTGATGACCCACAAGTATAGGGGGTGTATCGTAGTATCTTCGATAAGTAAGAATGTCGATCCCAACGAGGAGCAGAAGGTGTTGACAAGCAGTTTC
>NC_061510.1:93511605-93536586 GCF_022539505.1 Lolium rigidum | reverse complement strand
TCGGCGATGGCTCTATCATGTATGCCATGCTATGTACCCAAGAGGCAAGTGGGAGACTGTTCGAGATATACCCAAGAGGCAATAATAAAGTGGTTATTATTATATCTTTGTGTTTATGATAATAGTTTGCATCTCATGCTATAATTGTATTAACCGGAAACATTAATACATGTGTGTTATGTAAACATAAAAGAGTCCGTAGTAAGCCTCTTGTTAAACCAGATTGTTGATTAATAGATGATCATAGTTTCATGATCATGAACATACCTAGATAAGATTCTAAAGAAGTTTAGAATGGATGAAAGGAAGAAAGCGTTCTTGCCCATGTTACTAGGTAAGACCTTGAGTAAAACTCAAAGTCCAGCTACGGCAGAAGAGAGAGAAAGGATGAACAAAATCCCCTATGCCTCGGCCATAGGCTCTATCATGTATGTCATGTTGTGTACAAGACCGGATATCACACATGTTGTTAGTTTCACCAGCAGATATCAAAGTGATCCAGGAATGGAACACTGGACGGCGGTCAAGAATATCCTGAAGTACTTGAAAAGAACTAAGGATATGTTTCTTTATTATGGAGGTGACCAAGAGCTTTCTGTAACCAGTTACACCAATGCTAGTTGGAACACTGATCCGGATGACTCTAAGTCTCAATTCGGATACGTATTTATTTTGAATGGTGCAGCAGTAAGCTGGAGGAGTGCTAAGCAAAGCATTATGGCGAAATCTTCAACTGAATCGGAATACACAGTTGCTTCGGAGGCCGGCTTCATCAGAGGCGATATGGACGAAATGTTTCATTACTGAGCTTAGTGTGGTTCCTAGTGCGTTGGACCCGATGACCATCTATTGTGATAGCATGGGTGCCATAGCCAATGCACAGGAGCCAAGGTCACACAAGAAGCTAAAGCATATAAAGCTACGTTTTCATTCTATTCGCGAGTACATCGAAGATGGTGACTTAAAGATTTGCAAAGTACACACTGATCTGAATGTGGCAGATCCGTTGACTAAAGCTCTCCCTAGAGCGAAACATGACCTACACCAGAACGCCATGGGTGTTAGGTACATTACTATGTAATCTAGATTATTGACTCTAGTGCAAGTGGGAGACTGTTCGAGATATACCCAAGAGGCAATAATAAAGTGGTTATTATTATATCTTTGTGTTTATGATAATAGTTTGCATCTCATGCTATAATTGTATTAACCGGAAACATTAATACATGTGTGTTATGTAAACATAAAAGAGTCCCTAGTAAGCCTCTTGTTAAACTAGATTGTTGATTAATAGATGATCATAGTTTCATGATCATGAACATTGGATGTTATTAATAACAAGGTCATATCATTAGGTGAATGATGTGATGGACATACACCCCTAGTAAGCGTAGCATATGATCAAGTCATTTAGTTCTTTATGCTTCTATATAGCTTTAATATGCATAGTAACTTAATCCTTCGACCATGGGATCTTGTTAATCACCTACACGGGATGGATTCTTTGATGACACCAAACACTACTGCGTAAATGGGTTGTTATAAAGGTGGCATTAAGTGTTCAGAAAGTATAGGGTTGAGGCCCTTGTATCAATAGTGGGATTTGTCCATCCTAATGACGGATAGATATACTCTGGGGACTCTCGGTGGAATGATATCTGATTAGCTTGCAAGCATGTGACTGGTTCACAAGAGATATCATATCATGGTACGAGTAAAGAGTACTTATCAGTAACTGATGTCTACGGGTGCTTCTATTCTTGTAGACAGTGTTGGGCCTCCAAGAGCAGAGGTTTGTAGAACAGCAGCAAGTTTCCCTTAAGTGGATCACCCAAGGTTTATCGAACTCAGGGAGGAAGAGGTCAAAGATATCCCTCTCATGCAACCACCGCAACCACAAAGCAAGAAGTCTCTTGTGTCCCCAACACACCTAATAGGTGCACTAGTTCGGCGAAGAGATAGTGAAATACATGTGGTATGAATAAATATAAGCGAGTAGCAACGGCACCGGAAAAGTGCTTTGCCCGGAGCTGGCGTGTGGTTGATGGTGGTAATATTGCGAGACTGATAGAGATGCAGGTAAAACGAGTAAACAAGCAGCGATAAGCGATATTTAGGAACAAGGCCTAGGGATCATACTTTCACTAGTGGACACTCTCAACATTGATCACATAACAGAATAAATAGATAAATGCTAGACTCTACACCCTCTTGTTGGATGATGAACACCACTAAGCGTAGTAGGATTACACGAACCCTCAATGCCGGAGTTAACAAGCTCCACAATATTCAATGTTCATATTTAAATAACCTTAGAGTGCATGACAGATCAACATAACCAAACCAAGTACTAACATAGCATGCACCCTGTCACCTTCACACTACGAAAGGAGGCATAGATCACATCAATACCATCATAGCAATAGTTAACTTCATAATCTACAAGAGATCACAATCATAGCCTACGCCAAGTACTAATAACATCACTAGAGTAGCATACAGATAAATCGTGATACAAAACACATTGCAATCATAAAGGGATATAAATAAGCACTTCACTATGCCATTCATAACAGTGAATAAGTATTCTATGAAATATAGCCTAAGAGACCCACACGGTGCACACAATGTCACCTTTATACACGTGGGACAAGGAGTCTCCGGAGATCACATAAGTAAAACCCACTTGACTAGCATAATGACATCTAGATTACAAGCATCATCATATGAATCTCAATCATGTAAGGCGGCTCATGAGATTATTGTATTGAAGTACATAGGAGAGAGATTAACCACATAGCTACCGGTACAGCCCCGAGCCTCGATGGAGAACTACTCCCTCCTCATGGGAGACAAGCAGCGTTGATGGAGATGGCGGTGGTGTCGATGGAGGAGCCTTCCGGGGCACTTCCCCGTCCGGCGGCGTGCCGGAACGGAGACTCCTCGTCCCCCGGATCTTGGCTTCGCGATGGCGGCGGCTCTGGAAGGTTTTCTCTGGTTTCGTCGAACGTGATAGGGTTTTCGCGACGGAGACCTTAAGTAGGCGGAAGGGCAGCCTCGGAGTGGGCCTGGTGAGCCCACACACTAGGGGGGCGCGGCCCCCCCTCTGGCCGCGCCAGGGTGTTGTGTGGGGCCCCCAGGGCTCCCCTCTGGCGGCTCTCGGGTGTTCTGGAAGCTTCGTGGAAAAATAGGATGCTGGACGTTGATTTCGTCCGATTCCGAGAATATTTCCTTACTAGGATTTCTGGAACCAAAAACAGCGAGAACAGACAAGCGGCCCTTCGGCATCTCGTCAATAGGTTAGTTCCGGAAAACGCATAAATATGACATAAAGTATGCATAAAACATGTAGATATCATCAATAATGTGGCATGGAACATAAAAAATTATCGATACGTCGGAGACGTATCAGCATCCCCAAGCTTAGTTCCTGCTCGTCCCGAGCAGGTAAACGATAACAAAGATAATTTCTGGAGTGACATGCCATCATAACCTTGATCATACTATTGTAAACACATGTAATGAATGCAGCGATCAAAACAATGGTAATGACATGAGTAAACGACTGAATCATAAAGCAAAGACTTTTCATGAATAGTACTTTCAAGACAAGCATCAATAATTCTTGCATAAGAGTTAACTCATAAAGCAATAAATCAAAGTAAAGGTATTGAAGCAACACAAAGGAAGATTAAGTTTCAGCGGTTGCTTTCAACTTGTAACATGTATATCTCAATGATAGTTTGTCAATGCAAAGCAATATAACAAGTGCAATATGCAAGTATGTAGGAATCAATGCACAGTTCACACAAGTGTTTGCTTCTTGAGGTGGAGAGAGATAGGTGAAGCTGACTCAGCATAAAAGGTAAAAGAATGGCCCTTCGCAGAGGAAGCATTGATTGCTATATTTGTTCTAGAGCTTTGGTTTTGAAAACATAAAGAGAGCATAAAAGTAAAATTTTGAGAGGTGTTTGTTGTTGTCAACGAATGGTAGTGGGCACTCTAACCCCCTTGCCAGACAAACCTTCAAAGAGCGGCTCCCATGAATTATTTTTATTTTTGGGTGGCACCCCTTCCAACCTTTCTTTCACAAACCATGGCTAACAAGAATCCTCGGGTGCCCGCCAACAATCTCATACCATGAAGGAGTGCCTTTTTATTTTAGTTTTATTATGATGACACTCCTCCCCACATTTGCTTTCTCAAGCCATGGCTAACCGAATCCTTCGGGTGCCGTCCAACAATCACATACCATGGAGGAGTGTGTATTTAGGTTAATTAATTTGGGACTGGGAATCCCATTGCCAGCTCTTTTTGCAAAATTATTGGATAAGCGGATGAAGCCACTAGTCCATTGGTGAAAGTTGCCCAACAAGAATGAAAGATAAACACCACATACTTCCTCATGAGCTATAAAACATTGACACAAATGAGAGGTGATAAATTTTGAATTATTTAAAGGTAGCACTCAAGCAATTTATTTTGGAATGGCGGAGAAATACCATGTAGTAGGTAGGTATGGTGGACACAAATGGCAGAGTGGTTGGCTCAAGGATTTTGGATGCATGAGAAGTATTCCCTCTCAATACAAGGCTTAGGCTAGCAAGGTTATTTGAAACAAACACAAGGATGAACCGGTGCAGCAAAACTCACATAAAAGACATATTGTAAACATTATAAGACTCTACACCGTCTTCCTTGTTGTTCAAACTCTTTACTAGAAATTATCTAGACCTTAGAGAGACCAATTATGCAAACCAAATTTTAGCAAGCTCTATGTATTTCTTCATTAATGGGTGCAAAGTATATGATGCAAGAGCTTAAACATGAGCACAACAATTGCCAAGTATCAAATTATTCAAGACATTGTAGAATTACTACATGTAGCATTTCCCGATTCCAACCATATAACAATTTAACGAAGAAGATTCAACCTTCGCCATGAATACTATGAGTAAAGCCTAAGGACATATTTGTCCATATGCAACAGCGGAGCGTGTCTCTCTCCCACACAAGCATTTATTCAAACAAAAACAAAAACAAAAGCACACAGACGCTCCAAGTAAAGTACATAAGATGTGACCGAATAAAAATATAGTTTCAAGAGAAGTGACCTGATAATTTGTCGATGAAGAAGGGGATGCCTTGGGCATCCCCAAGCTTAGATGCTTGAGTCTTCTTGAAATATGCAGGGATGAACCACGGGGGCATCCCCAAGCTTAGAGCTTTCACTCTCCTTGATCATAGTATATCATCCTCCTCTCTTGACCCTTGAAAACTTCCTCCACACCAAACTCGAAACAAACTCATTAGAGGTTTAGTGCATAATCAAAAATTCACATGTTCGGAGGTGACACAATCATTCTTAACACTTCTGGACATTGCTCAAAGCTACTGGAAGGTAATGGAACAAAGAAATCCATCCAACACAGCGAAAGAGGCAATGCGAAATAAAAGGCAGAATCTGTCAAAACAGAACAGTCCGTAAAGACGAATTTTAAAGAGGCACCAGACTTGCTCAAATGAAAATGCTCAAATTGAATGAAAGTTGCGTACATATCCGAGGATCACTCACGTAAATTGGCATAATTTTCTGAGTTACCTACAGAGAATTAGGCCCAGATTCGTGACAGCAAGAAATCTGTTTCTGCGCAGTAATCCAAATCTACTATGAACCTTACTATCAAAGACTTTACTTGGCACAACAAATGCAATAAAATAAGATAAGGAGAGGTTGCTACAGTAGTAAAAACTTCCAAGACACAAATGTAAAACAAAGTTGTTGTAGCAAAATAAACACATGGGTTATCTCCCAAGAAGTTCTTTCTTTATAGCCATTAAGATGGGCTCAGCAGTTTTAATGATGCACTCGCAAGAGATAGTATTTGAAGCAAAAGAGAGCATCAAGAGGCAAATTCAAAACACATTTAAGCCTAACATGCTTCCTATGAAAAGGAATCTTGTAAATAAACAAGTTCATGAGGAGCAAAGTAACAAGCATAGGAAGATAGAACAAGTGTAGCTTCAAAAATTTCAGCACATAGAGAGGCATTTTAGTAACATGAAAATTTCTACAACCATATTTTCCTCTCTCATAATAACTTTCAGTAGCATCATGAGAAAACTCAACAATATAACTATCACATAAAGCATTCTTATCATGAGTCTCATGCATAAAATTATTACTACTCCCAACATAAGCATAATCAATTTTATTAGTTGTAGCGGGAGCAAATTCAACAAAGTAGCTATCATTATTATTCTCATCATCAAATATAGGAGGCATATTGTAATCATAATCAAATTTATCCTCCATAACAGGCGGTAACAAAAGACTACTATCATTATAATCATCATATATGGGAGGCAAAGTATCATCAAAGTAAATTTCCTCCTCAATGCTTGGGGGACTAAAAAGATCATGCTCATCAAAACCAGCTTCCCCAAGCTTAGAATTTTCCATATCATTAGCAACAATGGTGTTCAAAGCGTTCATACTAATATGTTCCATAGGTTTTTTAATTTTCGCATCAAACCATCCATGTCTTAAATCAGGAAATAGAATAAGAAGCTCATTGTTGTCCATTATGCCAAACTAGTGTAAACAAGAAACAAAAGATGCAATTGCAGGATCTAAAGGAAATAGCTTCGAGCACACACACAACGGCGCCAGAAAAGTACTTTTACCTGGGACCGGAGTATGAGTGCCTTTTACCTTTCCTCCCCGGCAACGGCGCCAGAAAAGTGCTTGATGTCTACGGGTGCTTCTATTCTTGTAGACAGTGTTGGGCCTCCAAGAGTAGAGGTTTGTAGAACAGTGACAAGTTTCCCTTAAGTGGATCACCCAAGGTTTATCGAACTCGGGGAGGAAGAGGTCAAAGATATCCCTCTCATGCAACCCTGCAACCACAAAGCAAGAAGTCTCTTGTGTCCCCAACACACCTAATAGGTGCACTAGTTCGGCGAAGAGATAGTGAAATACGGGTGGTATGAATAAATATAAGCGGTAGCAACGGCACCGAGAAAAGTGCTTTGCCCGGGATCGGCGCGTGGTTGATGGTGGTAATATTGCGGACACTAGAGATGCGAGTAAAACGAGTAAACAAGCAGCGATAGCGATGTTAGGAACAAGGCCTAGGGATCATACTTTCACTAGTGGACACTCTCAACATTGAGCACATAACGGAATAAATAGATAAATGCTAGACTCTACACCCTCTTGTTGGATGATGAACACCACTAAGCTGTGTAGGATTACACGAACCCTCAATGCCTGGAGTTAACAAGCTCCACAATATTCAATGTTCATATTTAAATAACCTTAGAGTGCATGACAGATCAACATAACCAAACCAAGTACTAACGTAGCATGCACCTCTGTCACCTTCACACTATGAAAGGAGGCATAGATCACATCAATACCATCATAGCAATAGTTAACTTCATAATCTACAAGAGATCACAATCATAGCCTACGCCAAGTACTACACGATGCACACCTTGTCACCATTACACCGTGCAGGGAGGAATAAACTACTTTAATATCACTAGAGTAGCACACGAGATAAATCGTGATACAAAACACATTGCAATCATAAAGGGATATAAATAAGCACTTCACTATGCCATTCATAACGAGTGAATAAGTATTCCGTGAAATATAGCCTAAGAGACCCACACGGTGCACACACTGTCACCTTTACACACGTGGGACAAGGAGTCTCCAGGAGATCACATAAGTAAAACCCACTTGACTAGCATAATGACATCTAGATTACAAGCATCATCATATGAATCTCAATCATGTAAGGCAGCTCATGAGATTATTGTATTGAAGTACATAGGAGAGAGATTAACCACATAGCTACCGGTACAGCCCCGAGGCCTCGATGGAGAACTACTCCCTCCTCATGGGAGACAGCGGCGTTGATGGAGATGGCGGTGGTGTCGATGGAGGAGCCTTTCGGGGGCACTTCCCCGTCCCGGCGGCGTGTCGGAACAGAGACTCCTGTCCCCCAGATCTTGGCTTCGCGATGGCGGCGGCTCTGGAAGGTTTTCTCTGGTTTCGTCGAACGTGATAGGGTTTTCGCGACGGAGACCTTAAGTAGGCGGAAGGGCAGCCTCGGAGAGGGCCTGGTGGGCCCACACACTAGGGGGGCGCGGCCCCCCCTCTGGCCGCGCCAGGGTGTTGTGTGGGGCCCCCAGGGCTCCCCTCTGGCGGCTCTCGGGTGTTCTGGAAGCTTCGTGGAAAAATAGGATGCTGGCCGTTGATTTCGTCCGATTCCGAGAATATTTCCTTACTAGGATTTACGGAACCAAAAACGAGCCGACAAGACGGCCCTTCGGCATCTCGTCAATAGGTTAGTTCCGGAAAACGCATAAATATGACATAAAGCATGCATAAAACATGTAGATATCATCAATAATGTGGCATGGAACATAAAAAATTATCGATACGTCGGAGACGTATCAGTAACGATGTTGAAGTAGGTATGGAGATACCGACGATCAAACTTCAGATAAGTAAGATATCGCGAGACAAAGGGAATTGTTATTTTATGTAAATGGTTCTTTTGATCACAAAGTCGTCGTTGAATATGTGGGACCTATTATGGATCTCCAGGTCCCGCTATTAGTTATTGATCGGAGAGGATTCTCGATCATGTCCGCGTAGTTCTCAAACCGTAGGGTGACACACTTAAGGTTTGATGTCGTTTTAAGTAGAGATGGAATATGGAATGGAGTTCGAATGTTGTTCGGACTCTCGGATGGGATCCAGGACATCACGAGGAGCTCTGGAATGGTCCGGAGAATAAGATTCATATATAGGAAGTCACTTTCCAAGTTTGGAGATGATCTGGTGCATTTATGGAAGGCGCTAGAATGTTCTAGAACCTTCCGGAAGAAATCACCATGGAAGGTGGAGTCCTGGATAGACTCCACCAACCCTGGCCGGCCGACCAAAGGGGAAGGTGGAGTCCATGGTGGACTCCACCACCCTGGCCGGCCATAGGGGAAGGAAAGGGAGGAGTCCCACTTCACATAGGTTTCACCCATATGGTAAGTTTTGAGTTGGACTCGTATTCGAATCTTTTGGCAAACCCTTGGGCTTCCACCTATATAATGAGGGAGAGAGGAAGGGGGCCGACCACCACTTGCCGAACCACCCAAGGGCACCCAAGGCCGGCTCCCCAAGTTCCCCTCTCCCCAAACCCTAGCCACCCCTCCTCTCGTTACTCCCGTAGTGCTTAGGCGAAGCCCTACCGGAGATCTCCACCGCCACCACGCCGTCGTGCTGGCGGGATTCCGAGGAGGATCTACTACATCCGCTGCCTGCTGGAACGGGGAGAAGGACGTCATCATCAACACTGAATGTGTGACCGAGTACGGAGGTGCTGCCCGACTGTGGCACAGTCAAGATCTTCTACGCGCTTTTGCAAGCGGTAAGTGTGATCGACTACATCAACCACGAGATCTAATCTCGTTAATGCTTAGCGATCTTTGATGGCGTGTATTTCACACGTTCGTTGGGAAACCCCAAGAGGAAGGTATGATGCGCACAGCAGCAAGTTTTCCCTCAGAAAGAAACCAAGGTTTATCGAACCGGGAGGAGCCAAGAAGCACGTTGAAGGTTGATGGCGGCGGGATGTAGTGCGGCGCAACACCAGGGATTCGGCGCCAACGTGGAACCTGCACAACACAACCAAAGTACTTTGCCCCAACGAAGCAGTGAGGTTGTCAATCTCACCGACTTGCTCGTAACAAAGGATTAACCGTATTGTGTGGAAGATGATTGTTTGCAGAGAAAATAGTAAATAACAAGTATTGCGGCAGATTTGTATTTCGAGTATAAAAGAATGGACCGGGGTCCACAGTTCACTAGAGGTGTCTCTCCCATAAGATAAAAGCATGTTGGGTGAACAAATTACAGTCGGGCAATTGACAAATAGAGAGGGCATAACAATGCACATACATGACATGATAAGTATAGTGAGATTTAATTGGGCATTACGACAAAGTACATAGACCGCCATCCAAGCTGCATCTATGCCTAAAAAGTCCACCTTCACGTTATCATCCGAACCCCCTCCCGTATTCAGTTGCTAACAACAGACAATTGCATTAAGTATGGTGCGTACTGTAATCAACAACTACATCCTCGGACATAGCGCCAATGTTTTATCCCTAGTGGCAACGACACAACACAACCTTAGAACTTCTACGTCCTTGTCCCGGTGTCAATGCGGGCATGAACCCACTATCGAGCATAAATACTCCCTCTTGGAGTTAAGAGTAAAAACTTGGCCAGAGCCTCTACTAATAACGGAGAGCATGCAAGATCATAAACAACACATATGTAATAACTTGATAATTAACATGACATGGTATTCTCTATCCATCGGATCCCGACAAACACAACATATAGAATTACGAGATAGATGATCTTGATCATGTTAGGCAGCTCACAAGATCCAACAATGAAGCACAATGAGGAGAAGACAACCATCTAGCTACTGCTATGGACCCATAGTCCGAGGGGTGAACTACTCACTCATCACTCCGGAGGCGACCATGGCGGTGTAGAGTCCTCCGGAGATGAATCCCCTCTCCGGCAGGGTGCCGGAGGAGATCTCCAGAATCCCCGAGATGGGATCGGCGGCGGCGCGTCTCAGTAAGGTTTTCCGTATCGTGGTTTTTCGCCTCAGGGGTTTCGCGACGGAGGCTTTAAGTAGGCGGAAGGGCAGAGTCGGGGGCCTGACGAGGGGGCCACACCATAGGGCGGCGCGGCCCCCCCCCAGGCCGCGCCGCCTTGTGGTGTCACCACCTCGTGGCCCCACTTCGTATGTTCTTCGGTCTTCTGGAAGCTCCGTGGAAAAATAGGCCCCTGGGTCTTTGTTTCGTCCAATTCCGAGAATATTTCGTTACTAGGATTTCGAAACCAAAAACAGCAGAAAACGAGGAACGGCACTTCGGCATCTTGTTAATAGGTTAGTTCCAGAAAATGCACGAATATGACATAAAGTGTGCATAAAACATGTAGGTATCATCAATAATATGTCATAGAACATAAGAAATTATCGATACATCGGAGACGTATCAATCTTCAAGGGTATGATGATCTTCACCTCGCTGCTACCATCTACTAGATTAGATCTTGGCTTGTTATTCGTTCTTGCGGTAGGAAATTTTTGTTTTCTATGCTACGAATCCCTACAAAAGAGACAACAAAACCATGATGGAGGATGTTGTATACTTTGCACACATCATGGTTTGATCAATGCACCTATTTTTGCTTGTGTGCACTCAATAGTAAGGTGTGACAAGATGACTAACTAATTATCTCCTCAACAAGCCCATAGCGAACTATGTTCAGATGAAGATGATCTACGCCGGGTGTGGTGACCCTGCATACCACTGCATGTTGTAGTATGCCAGTCGTTGATATAACATTCACAAAGTACCAATCCGCAAATATTACATCCCTCAGAGTAGTACAACAGAACATAGCAGGTCCATAACTCATTCATTTATTATTACAAACCATATATACATTTCATCTCGGAGTTCCTCCTGGGTCTTGAGAGGAATACTCCTGGGTTCGAGGTGAGCCCAACTTAACTTACAACATAGTAGTCTTAGCAGGTTATACATTGATTCTCATCGAGCAGTTATTTACTAAAGGTTTTACACTGCTCGGTTACTACTACTAGTAGGGTACTCTATGTTTGTTCTGCTTCGGAACCGTTCCCGGTTCCGTAGACTATGAGGTAGTCTACACCTTCTATACCTCCGGAGAGGTCTGGTTCTTCATAGCAGATTTCTTCTGCTCCTTCCTGGTTGTCGGTGTCCTCCTCAAGATGATTCAGGCAATCTAAGCAGGGGATTTAAGAGTGGTATGAGTACTAGCGTACTCAACAAGTTCATTATAGAAAAGAGGTGTTTAATGCACTAGCTACGATATCAGACCAGGAAGTCCAATACCAACGTAGGTTTTGATATTCATTTCTTCAAGAGGTTGCTTTTATTTAGAAGAACTATGTCCGTCAGCCTTCACCGGTTTACTAGAACTTCATGGAGTTCCTTTCCGGCAGTGTTCGCAGTTCCAAACCCGGAACAGGGAGTGACGGGTCACGATTCATTACACTCTGCAGAGGTGTGTTGCTTTACCCATAAGAGATCTTAACCATGGTGCCAACCGGGCAGCTTTCCCGTCCACACTTCTTTTGGTGTGAGGCCCGGTATAAGGTCTTAGCCAATCATATTCCTCCGCTACCTCGCACACCCACCCTTTGTTGCAATCCCCGACCCTAGGTCCTCGCCGGTGTACTTATACCAATTAAGGATGGCCCCCGACCACGACAACAGTTCTGGGCTAACTACCATAAACTCCTTCGCCGGTAGATGCAACCCATCATAGACCGCATTACCGTGGGGAATTAGAGGGGGATCCCCACCCACCGGTTGTTCTCGCAAGATACAACTGCTACGGTAAGCGCAACCGTTGATGTACGAGAGGTGGAAATACAATTGACTACTCCGTCCCACTCCAGATCTTATGGTTAACACGAGTTTTACTGGCACAAGAATCATCTGGACGACATTTGTTGTTTAATCCTAGATGGATATAAACCCATTGCAATGGAACCTCCACCATGTCAACACATTCCATGGTTCCATTGCCAACCACATAGTCATATTCATAGTTATGAAAGTAATACTTTTGATTTTCATGCAAGAGCGATAAGTATAGTACTTTGCAAGTAATTTGGTAAAAATACTCAAATGACATGAGCAAGCGATGAACTTGCCTGAAGACTGCAAAGTGTTGCAGTTCGAAGGTGTGGACTGACCCTTGTCCTCTGTTGCTGAAAAATAGCATCATTGTCCGATAAGGGCAATGGTTAAAGAAACAATTATGCATGGTTCAGTTTTTAGGGTTTGTTCCCCCCCCCCTTTCCGATGTCTTATCATTTCGTGTAAGAGGTAATTACTAAGAATAATTTAGGGATACTTTGTTTAGGGTAAAGTACTACCTTGAAATGTTGTCAAGGTGTTTTTAAAGTCCCAAAGAATTTATGGACTTATTTTATCATTAAAAATATGGTGGGTTATTTTTAATGATTAAAATATTCATCAAATTATGACTTAATATCTTTGTCTCAAAAAATTCCTTTTCATATTTTATTATGATAGAGAATTTTGTGTTGAGTGGTTTTCATATTTTTATTTATTTTTTTAGAGCTATATTTATTTTATAAAAATTCTGGAAAGATTCAATTTAATGGGCATTTTTTGAAAAGACAGAAATGCCCCTAGGCCCACCTGTCAGTGGAGCCCAGTGGTTTGGGTTAGACCCGCTCAGGTCCAACCGACCCGTGCGGTCGCTCACACCTCTCCCCCTCCGCGCCGCTTCGACGAACCCTAATCCCCTTTGCGCTCTGGCGACCCGCGTCGCCCTCGCCGTCGCCGGCCGATTCCGGCGAACTCCGGCGGTGTTGGCCTCCGCCATGGTGTGCAATCGATGCAGCCCGTGATGCGCGTCGATCTATCCGCGTCAATCTGACGCGTGCGTCCAGGGTTGCTCGACCTCGACCCTCTCTGGTGCTAGGGCTACGGTCCTCACCGGCGATGCGTGTCGGCGGCCGCTCCAGACCTCCCTGGGGCTGCTCGGCGGCTTGCTGGTGATGCGCTGGGTGCGGTGGCGCTCGGCGTGGCCTGGTCTGGCTGTAGCTTGGCGCTGCCGTGGCCTGATCTGTGCCGCCGCAGCCGCCATGGCTGCGTCAACAGCTTCCTGCTCCCAGGTTTGTTCGCCTCCTTCACTCTCTTACCTGTTCTTCCTCCTCTCCTTCCTCTGAATGCCTTTGCATTTATCTTTTGGGTATGCTGGCTCTGCCAGTACACCAGCACTTGCTCCTACGCTGTTGTGCTGTGTTCATGGCCAGATTATGCTCTTGCTATAGCTGCTGCTACTGTATGATTAGCTCTACCCTGCTACTGTCATGGTTGCTGCTGCTGTGCTGCCCTTCCTATTTAGTGGCCATGCTTAAGCTGTGCTATCCTTGATGTGCATGGTTCTATGCAATTTCTATAAGCCATGGGCTTGCTTATGCTTGTATTGCTTGCTTGCAGCTATTCCTATGACTCTGTTCTTATTACTACTCCTGCTAGACGATCAAGTGTATTCATTTTTCTTGCCCTGGCTTGATTACTTTGAGCAATTTCTTGCTTATACAAGTACCAGTGCTATCAGTGTGATGCTCCTAGAGCTTTGCTTCACTATAAAGCTTTGTTGAGCTTTCCCATTGACTAATTAGCTCTACTTCTTGTTGGAGTGCTTCTGGATACAATTATAATTCATTTATTTGGTTATTGGTGATGCAATTGTTCATGATCTGTGGCTGTTTAATTTACATGCCTTATGATTGATGCTAGACTTGGCTCTAGCATACACTTGCATGCTCTGTCAAACCCTGATAATCACCTGATCCTCAGTTGCTTAATAATTGGCTTCTGATTTATGATCTATGCCTGACTGGGACTCCTCCTGGTGTCTATGTGCTGCTCAATTCTGTGTTGATGCTTGTTTGTACTTGCTCAAGCATCTATTGATGCTTGAAATGATCCTTTGTATCATATGCAAGGTTCTAGTGCATGGTTTAGTTCTGTATTTCATTTATCTGTATAATCTTGATTTATTATATGGATAGATGATGTGAACTGCTTAGCAGTGATGATCTCATGGATGGATTTAATAGAGCCATAGGGATGCCAACCCCTGGTTGGTACCCTAGCTCATGCTGAACCCTGTTGGGTCATGATGCAGTGGCTTGGTGAGTGATCCTGTGGGTTTGAGGTGGCCCTGACAGCTCTTTGGTGCTGTCAAAGGGTGGCTCCCCCTTCTGTGGCTTTGTTGTGACTCTCTCATGCTATCTGGTTAATCCTTGACTGGATTTCCAGTAGCTTTTGATGTTGAAATAAAAATAGACATGTTGATGTCTATGTTCTGATGGTGTAACATAGCTGTGTTGTGCTAGGTGAGTTTGGATGGCTAGATAGGGATTAAATCCATGCTGGATTTCTTTGAATAAGCCACTTATAATTCTGTTGGCTTCATCAATATTCCCTTGGATAGTTTCCTAATGGTTTTTCCTTTATTTTGCTTGCACCATATGGCTGGTAGCCAAATGATGATACAAACAGGGTATCTCAACCCTCATATGCTGGATTAGTATGAGCAAAACCTTGCTTGCTCAGGATTTATGGGTATACCTCACTCCAGCTCCTAGAATTTTATGTTGGTGTAGAGGTTTTGCTTCTGGATGGTTTTACGTACTTGCACTGCTCCTCCTGGCTAGCTGATGCTTGATCTATTCCATGATTTGTTGCTCAACAGTAAGCAGTTCTTGGTGGAACTGTTTCTGGATGGTTTGGCTAGCTATGTGTTCTTCCTGTTCTTGAGTTCTTACCCTGGTGAAGCTGTTGTCGATGAGCTGCTAGGGTTTCGCTTGAAAAAGGTTATATATGGCCCTCTCCTTGCTCTCTTGGTCGACAGCAGAGCCTAGCACCATTTTGGTGACTCCCCTGACTGTGTGTGCTGGTGTGCATGCACACAGCCTTGTGAGCTGCCTGTGTGGTTCCATGTTGGGACTTGGTCCTTTTGGTGGATCAACTCAACTGATCTTCATAATATCCTCTCAATTCCCTTTATTTGCTAACTGCCAAGTGGCATTTCGACTTGGCTTAATGCTTCTTTTGTTTCTCTGTTTGTGTATGCAGGTTTGAAGAGATGATCAAGGATCTCTCCTTCAAGAGATTAATCAAGAACTACAAGATCAAGATTTAGTGTAGTGAAGCAAGTTTCTATTCTTTGTAATTTTCCTTTTCTATTTTTCCATTTATTCAATTTCTGTAATGTATTGTAATATTCATAATCCATTTGGAATATTGTAATTGACAATGTAAATTGTGTGATAATCAATAAAGCTCAAAGTTTCTCTAATGAGCTTTAAATATGTGTGATATTCTTTTATATGTTTGATTATCTATTTGTTTAATGAATTTGAATTATGATATATTCAATTAATGTTTGAATTTTGAAATTCAAACATAACTTATTTGAATTCAATCATGCAACTTAAGTTGAGATGCCATATGTTCCCCACTCTTCTCGAAAACCCTAATTGAGTTCGTTGAGGTCCAAGTTTATCGCACTCTCGAAACCCTAACCCTGTAAGGTGTCGAGAGAGAAACTTGTCCCCCTTCGATGCAGTTTTCTTTTTAAAAGCGCGAAATTTCCCTAGATTTTACGATGCAATGCACATCCCGTTCTAAATTCTACCCCTCGATCGTCGCTAAACCTGGGATATTACACCGGGTGTGTTCCACAAGCACCCATCTCTCCCCATGTGATCCACCGTGCTCTTAACCACCTCATGGAGCACAAGGCACAGACCACCAGGTACCTTGTTTTTTTTTGAGAGTACGCAATTGTGTACCTTAGTTTTATAGAAGAGAGAACAAGGTAAAAAGTACAGGCATGACAAAACCGTTGTGGCAACGATTGTCAAGAACACCACACTACACCCACACACACCTCAACCTAGTGCACTACTCTCGCAAAGGAAACACACCCTCCTAGACCAGCCTTGGTCCAAAGCTCCCAATCGAGCATGATCTGGTCCACCAATGCCTCCTCCGAGAATTGCCTCGTGATGTTGCCAAAAACTCTAGCGTTGCGCTGCTTCCAAAGCCTCCAACTGATCAAAATCACCATAGTGTCGAAACCCCGCTTCTCCTTCTTCCCAAAACTCTTCCGGGCTTCGTACCACCATGATTGCAAGGAGTCCGAAACCATGGGGATTGGCAGTGCTAGGCCAAACTTCTGTAAACATCGGAACCAGACCTATCTGGCAAACACGCAGCCCACGAGAACGTGGCTGACCGTGTCCTCCTCCTGCAAGCAAGTATAACAGCTAGACACCACCTCCTGTAGCCCATGGCGGACCCTGCGATCAGAAGTCCAAAGGCGAAATTGCAGCGCTAACCAGGCGAAAATCTTGCACTTGAGAGGTGCTGAGCTCCTCCAAACACAGCTGGCACCCTCCCAAGTCACCGATCCTTGACAGAGCATCATATAAGTCGATCTCGCATCATACTGCCCTGACGAGGACCAAGGCCAGACGAACACATCCTCCGCCGCCACGTCCCTCTGTATGGTACAGACGATCTCCAGGATACGCAGACACTGAAGCAAGCCCTCATGCCCGAGACCAGGTCCAACATCATCAACCCAACTGTGATTCTCCAAGGCCTCTCTAACAGTGCGCTTGCACCTCTTCTGTGCACTGACTGACTCAAACACAGCTGGTGCAAGATCCTTCATCGCCGCTCCTCTGACCCATCTATCGGTCCAGAATAGGACTTTAGCGCCGTCCCCAAGCTTGATCGCCACCAGGCTGTTGAAAGCCTCGATCGCCTCCTTGTCCTTCATCACCGACAAGCCTTGCCAAGGTCTGGCCTGATCCGTATGGCGAAGCCATTCCCATCGGATTCTCAGAGCTATCCCCTGTAGCCTGAGATTATGCACACCTAGACCGCCAAAGCGCACCGGCTTGCATATCTCCTGCCAGGACACCAAGCATTGTCCTCCATTAACACTCTCCTTGCCTGCCCAAAAAACGCCCTCGTCCATTTGTCAATCTCCTCCATGAGCCATGCCGGCGCCTCCATGATGAGTAATTGATGAATTGGCCGGGCCGTGATCACAGACTTGATGAGGATCAACCTGCCAGATCTTGCCAGGAGCCCCCGCTGCCATGCCGGGAGGGACGCTATGACCTTGTCGAGCACGGGCTGCCAGTGCGCCCGGCTTAAGGCCCCCGTAGACAACTGCAACCCCAAGTACTTGCAGGGAAACTCCCCCATCTCACAACGCAGCAGGTGCTTCACCATAATATTGTCAAGTGTCTCCCCCCTGATGACGATGGCGCAAGACTTCCTGTAATTCACTGTAAGCCCAGACGCCATCCCAAAGCAGTGTAGGACCTCCCTCGTGGTGACAATGTCCTGTACCTCCGGCCTAATGAACAGCGCCACGTCATCGGCATATATAGAGACTCGCTGCTTAAGAGCACATCCATACAAGTCCGCCAGAATTCCCTCCTCCGCCGCTTTGACAAAGCACAAGGTCAGAACTTCCATCGCAATAACGAATAACTGGGGAGAAGTAGGGTCCCCCTGCCTGAGACCGCGAACCAGCTTGATAGACCTTCCCGGAACTCCGTTGACCAGAACCCTAACACTGGCCGTATAAAGCAAAAGACCAATCCACCGAAGCCACAATGGTCCGAACCCTAATTGCCGCAGAACCTCGAAAAGAAACGGCCAGGACAGCGAGTCGAATGCTCTCGCAATGTCAAGCTTCAGGAACACCCCCTTCTTCCTTTTAGCATTAATCTTCCTCGCAACCTGCCTCACCAGAAGGAAATTATCATGTAGGCATCGCCCGCGGACGAACGCAGACTGGTTGGTACTGACTAACTCCCCCAATTTGTTGCGTAGCCGATTTGCGAGCAGCTTCGAGAAGAGCTTACGGAAGTTGTGGACCAGGCTTATCGGCCTATAATCACCCACCTCAATCGCGTCAGGCCTCTTGGGGATAAGCGTGATCAGCGACTTGTTAAGCTTGCTAAAACCCCGTCCGTCTCCAATAGCCAGCTTCATAATAGCAGCCATGACGTCCTGACGTACAATCCCCCACGCCTTCTGGTAGAATAATCCGTTGAAACCATCCGGCCCAGGCGCACGATCCGGGGGAGTTCCTGTATCGTCCTCCAAACTTCTTCCTCAGTAAATAACATGTCCAGATCTCTCAGGTCCTGCGGATGTAACCCCAAAGCCTCCAGGTCCACCGTAAAATCTCTGACAGGAGAGTCCCCAAGCAAACTCGAGTAGGCCCTGAAGAACACGTCGTCTTTGTCGCCTTGGTCCGTGAAAAGCTGTTCTCCCACGCGCATGGCCGGGATGAAATTCTTTACGCGTCTACCGTTTGCCACGGCATGGAACAGTTTAGTGTTCGCATCCCCCTCCTGGAGCCAGCATAGACGCGATCGCTGCCGAGCAATGGTCCTCTCCAGGGAAGACAGCTCTAAGGCCGTGGCCTTGAGCGTATTCCGCAGCCACCTCTCCTCCGGCAGGAGCTGCCGATGCTCCTGAGCGCAGTCAAACCGCAATATGATAAGGTTTGTAATGGCGAGCTGCAGCTTCACATTCCCTACGGTGCGTTGTCCCCAAGACTGGAGTGAAGCCGCCGCATTCCTGTACAGGGCGTCCAAACGTTTGAACGGATCCACAATCCTCGGATCACAAGTCCACGCATCCATCACCGCCTGCTGGAACCCAGGCAACTTCGTCCAAAACACCTCAAACTTGAACCTATGCTTCGGCCTGAAACCACTATTCAGAGACAGATGCAGGTGCGCGTGATCTGATAGCGTCGCGGACAAAGCCTGCAGCAGCGCATCCGGGAACGCCAGGTCCCACTCAACAGAAGCCAGGGCACGATCAATTCTCGTCAATGTCGGCGTATCACGGCCATTGCTCCAAGTGTACAGCCTCCCATGCATGTACAGGTCTTTGAGTTCCAACTGTCCCACAAAGTCTCGGAACGACGACATCATCTGCCTATCCAGGTTAAGATTATTCTTCTCCGACGCACGCAAGATCATGTTGAAATCCCCTATGATCAGCCACGGCCCCGGGCAATGGGTCCTATGCTCCCGCAACTCCGCCAGGAACTGCAACTTATCCTCCCGAGACTGTGGCCCATACACCACAGTGATCCACCAAGGTTCCACTCCTGCCATCGTAACTTCCGCATTCATGGAAAACGTATCAAACGACACACGTGCGAGGCTAAGGAATGAGGATTCCCAAGCCACCAGAACACCACCACGCGTACCCTGGGCCGGCAAGTAAGCGAAACCGTCAAAGGACGGGCCCAAACATTGCATAACCAAGTACGAATCCACTACATCCAGTTCCGTCTCCTGGAGAGCCACAAGGTTGGCTTTCATCGAGCTGATGAACACCCGGACCGCATCACGCTTCACGGGATCATTCAAGCCCCTCACATTCAGGTTCAGGATCTCTGGGTTGTGATCCATGAGGAAACTCTAGCACCAAGACACCTACAAACACACTACTGCACGAGCACCGCAGCCGCCCGAGGCTGGCGCTCCTCCACCATCACTGGCATGGTCTTGCCAAAAATGGCCGCCATTGCCCTCAGATGCTTCTCCCGGACTGGCGAATCAAGCAGGGTTCTGAACTCAGCGATCGCCTCATCACTAACATCGAGCTCCGCCACCGAAATACCCAGGGCCTTAAGCAGCGCCGACTCCGCCACAAACACTTTCTTCGGCTTGCGAAGGACTGGTGTAGAGGCTGGCGTCAGCGCCGCAGCACGCGTAATCCTCCTAGGCGTGATCGCACTAGCATCCAGCTTCAGGGTAATAGATGACTCAATTTCACGCAGAAGAGGAGGCGCCAACTTCTTAAGAATCATGGCACAGAACCGCGTCATCTTCCCCAGCGCAGCTTCCTCCTGGCACGACATGTTGTCCCTCAGCGCACGATCCAGAACCCGGCCTTGCATGTTCTCATCTGGGCCGTACCAAGACTGCGGGGCCTCTGAAGATCCGGCCCAAGAACTCTCGACAGACTCCTGGCCCACCGAGGAGGCACCCCCCACATCTGGCGGGAGATCGATGGATTTCCCTCCCGTGATGGAAATTTGCACGTACTGGTCCACCAAGTCTCTGGCCACGTACCCATGGTCAGACGCTCCAGGAGCTTCCACGACCTTCTCCACGACAGCTGTCGCACGCTGAGAGCAAGCAGTGGCCCCGCCACAATCAGACAGAGAGTTTGAACAGGCAGCCCCACCTACCTCGTTCGCCTTGTCGCTATCACCTTCCGAAATCAGAGGGAGAGACTCTGCCACTGCCACATCCACGTCGCCGCACAGCTGAGTCTCCACCACCGGACCAGGACCAAATCAACTTGCATGCAGGTGTCCCTAGCATCCTCGGACCCAGGCGCACCAATCCCCAAGCCACCAAGCTGGATTGGCTGAGACTGGCACGGATCCCCACCGACAGGATCAGCCTCCGGTCCAGCCAAAGGCAGAGAACCTGTCTGGTTGTCACGCTCCTCCCCCTGCCCCACACGGATCCCAGCAACAGACGTCGCAGGTCGATCCACGATCCGCTGCGGCACCCCAATCTGTGCCTCAAGGTGTGGCAGCCGCCAGCACGCGTCGGCCGCCGTCCGATGCCCGGCGCCGCCAGCATGAGCACCACGGCGGTCAGGGACCCCAGGCGACCATGCAAGCGAACGGGAGGTCCAGAACCCCTCCGCGTTCGGCGCCCCACCCGTCCGGCGCGGCCAACCATCACGCCGGCGAGCTGACACAGCACTCCGATCATCGTCAGGCCCATCAAAACGCACGAACTCCTCAATCCGCGAGACGTGAATGAGCACGTCGTACTGCAACAGGCCAAGCTCGCAATCGCGGCTCGCCGGCCGGGGCGCCCTAGAGTTGCCCACCGGCGCAACCTCCAGACTTGGCTCCGGCACCCAAAGCTCGCGCGCCGAAGGAATCAGCTCTGGGTCCACCGACCAAGCCTCCACCCTGAAGAAGCTCAGATCCTCCCTGCAGGCCGTCTCCGGCACCACCGTGCCCAGCGCGCAGGAATCAACAACGAGCTTCTGCACGACATCCTTCTCCCACGCATGTGGCGGGATGCCCTCCACCTCCAGCACGACCTTGGAGCGCATGACCACACGAGTCGCCTGCGCCGGCTGATGGCGTGTATTTCACACGTTCGTTGGGCAACCCCAAGAGGAAGGTATGATGCGCACAGCAGCAAGTTTTCCCTCAGAAAGAAACCAAGGTTTATCGAACCAGGAGGAGCCAAGAAGCACGTTGAAGGTTGATGGCGGCGGGATGTAGTGCGGCGCAACACCGGAGATTCGGCGCCAACGTGGAACCTGCACAACACAACCAAAGTACTTTGCCCCAACGAAGCTGAGTGAGGTTGTCAATCTCACCGGCTTGCTGTAACAAAGGATTAACCGTATTGTGTGGAAGATGATTGTTTGCGAGAGAAAACGGTAAAAACAAGTATTGCGGTAGATTGTATTTCGAGTAAAGAGAATTGGACCGGGGTCCACGGTTCACTAGAGGTGTCTCTCCCATAAGACGAACAGCATGTTGGGTGAACAAATTACGGTTGGGCAATTGACAAATAAAGAGAGCATGACAATGCACATACATATCATGATGAGTATAGTGAGATTTAATTGGGCATTACGACAAAGTACATAGACCGCCATCCAACCGCATCTATGCCTAAAAAGTCCACCTTCGAGGTTATCATCCGAACCCCCTCCGGTATTAAGTTGCAAGCAACGAGACAATTGCATTAAGTATGGTGCGTAATGTAATCAACAACTACATCCTTAGACATAGCATCAATGTTTTATCCCTAGTGGAAACAGACACAACACAACCTTAGAACTTTACGTCACTCGTCCCAGGTGTCAATGCAGGCATGAACCCACTATCGAGCATAAGTACTCCCTCTTGGAGTTAAAAGTAAAAACTTGGCCAGAGCCTCTACTAGAAAAGGAGAGCATGCAAGATCATAAACAACACATAAGCATAACTTTGATAATCAACATAACAAGTATTCTCTATTCATCGGATCCCAACAAACGCAACATATAGAATTACATATAGATGATCTTGATCATGATAGGCAGCTCACAAGATCCGACAATGATAGCACAATGGGGAGAAGACAACCATCTAGCTACTGCTATGGACCCATAGTCCCGGGGTAGACTACTCACTCATCACTCCGGAGGCGACCATGGCGGTGTAGAGTCCTCCGGGAGATGATTCCCCTCTCCGGCAGGGTGCCGGAGGCGATCTCCGAGGATCCCCGAGATGGGATCGGCGGCGACGGCGTCTCGGTAGGTTTTCCGTATCGTGGCTCTCGGTGCTTGGAAGTTTCGTCACGGAGGCTTTAAGTAGGCGGAAGGGCAAGTCGAGAGGCGGCACGGGGGCCCAAACCACAGGCGGCGCGGTCGGGGGTGGGGCCGCGCCGCCCTAGGGTTTGGCCACCCTGTGGCCCCTCTTCGTCTCATCTTCGGACTTCGGAAGCTTCGTGAGAAAATAGGCCTCCGGGCTTTTATTTCGTCCAATTCCGAGAATATTTCTTTACTAGGATTTACGAAACCAAAAAGCGAGAAACAAGAATCGGCACTTCGGCATCTTGTTAATAGGTTAGTTCCGAGAAAATGCACGAATATGACATAAAGTGTGCATAAAACATGTAGATAACATCAATAATGTGGCATGGAACACAAGAAATTATCGATACGTTGGAGACGTATCAGCATCCCCAAGCTTAGTTCCGCTCGTCCGAGCGAGGTAAAACGATAACAAAGATAATTTCTGGAGTGACATGCCATCATAATCTTGATCATACTATTTGTAAAGCATATGTAGAGAATGCAGTGATCAAAACAATGTGTATGACATGAGTAAACAAGTGAATCATAAAGCAAAGACTTTTCATGAATAGCACTTCAAGACAAGCATCAATAAGTCTTGCATAAGAGTTAACTCATAAAGCAATAATTCAAAGTAAAGGTATTGAAGCAACACAAATGAAGATTAAGTTTCAGCGGTTGCTTTCAACTTGTAACATGTATATCTCATGGATATTGTCAACATAGAGTAATATAATAAGTGCAATAAGCAAGTATGTAGGAATCAATGCACAGTTCACACAAGTGTTTGCTTCTTGAGGTGGAGAGAAATAGGTGAGCCGACTCAACATTGAAAGTAAAAGAATGGTCCTCATAGAGGAAAAGCATCGATTGCTATATTTTTGCTAGAGCTTTGATTTTGAAAACATGAAACAATTTTGTCAACGGTAGTAATAAAGCATATGCATCATGTAAATTATATCTTATAAGTTGCAAGCCTCATGCATAGTGTACCAATAGTGCTCGCACCTTGTCCTAATTAGCTTGGACTACTGGATTATCACCGCAATACATATGCTTTAACCAAGTTTCACAAAGGGTACCTCTATGCCGCTGTACAAAGGTCTAAGGAGAAAGCTCGCATTTGGATTTCTCGCTTTTGATTATTCTCAACTTAGACATCCATACCGGGACAACATAGACAACAGATAATGGACTCCTCTTTTAATGCTTTAAGCATTTGACAACAATTAATTCTTTTCTCATTAGAGATTTGAGGATATTTGTCCAAAACTGAAACTTCCACCATGAATCATGGCTTTAGTTAGCGGCCCAATGTTCTTCTCTCACAATATGCATGCTCAAACCATTCAACTCGGTGTAGATCGCCCTTACTTCGGACAAGACGAACATGCATAGCAACTCACATGAAATTCAACAATGAGTTGATGACGTTCCCCAGTAAACATGGTTATCGCACAACAAACAGCTTAATAAGAGATAAAGTGCATAATTACATATTCAATACTACAATAGTTTTTAAGCTATTTGTCCCATGAGCTATATATTGCAAAGGTGAATGATGGAATTTTAAAGGTAGCACTCAAGCAATTTACTTTGGAATGGCGGGAAAATACCATGTAGTAGGTAGGTATGGTGGACACAAATGGCATAGTGGTTGGCTCAAGTATTTTGGATGCATGAGAAGTATTCCCTCTCGATACAAGGTTTAGGCTAGCAAGGCTTATTTGAAACAAACACAAGGATGAACGGTACAGCAAAACTCACATAAAAGACATATTGTAAACATTATAAGACTCTACACCGTCTTCCTTGTTGTTCAAACTCAATACTAGAAATTATCTAGACCTTAGAGAAACCAAATATGCAAACCAAATTTTAGCATGCTCTATGTATTTC
>NC_061510.1:93472331-93511505 GCF_022539505.1 Lolium rigidum | reverse complement strand
CCAGGACTCTCCATGTAAATCCTAGATCCGTGCGCCTTTATAAGCCGGATCCCGGGAGCCCTAGAGGCACAACCACAACTCATTGTAACAACGCGAAAGCGTCCGGATAATTCCGGACAAGCAGCGAGTAGGCCCTGTCATCGTGCGAGGTGTTCCGAAGCTGGGTAACTCGCGTACCACCGTCCCGTGTGCACTCCGCCCTATGGCCCCTACTTCTTCTCCCCCTCGTGAGGATCCCTCCTCCGAGGTACCGTCGATTAGGCAACGACAGGTGGAAGCACCCAAAGCCATCTCCACCAGGCTCCAGACATACTGAGCTGCAGGGCAAGAGAAGAAAAGATGCAAAATGGTTTCATTTGTGGAACAAAATTGGCAAAGAGGATCTCCAGTCCAATTCCTTTTCAGCAGGTTATCTTTTGTGGCTATAGCATTATGCCAAATCAACCAGAGCCAAGCTTTGATTTTCAAAGGGATTTTGCTTTTCCACAAGTGTTTGAAGGATCTATCTAAATCATTTCTGCATAGTTATTTATACATGCTTTTTACTGTAAATTGTCCAATCTTAGTCCACTTCCATCTTGGTTTGTCCATCTCATCAGATGATCTGATCCTTTCATGAGCTTGATTCAAAATGTTCACCAGCCCACAACACTGCATTTGCAAGTCAACAGATAGCCACATCCTGAAAGAAAGTCTCCAGCCCATCTGAGCAGCAGCAACCACTGAAATATTCTGTTCATTGCAGATATCATAAATATCAGGGAATTTGTCTTTGAGGGGTGAATGCCCACACCAAGCATCACTCCAGAAACTAGTTCTACATCCATTCCCCACATCCATCCTTCTGCCACACAGATATATATCTCTGACATGGAGCATGTCAGACCACAAAGGAGAGTCACCACTCCTGTGTCTGGCCCACTGAATCCTGCCTCTCCTAAATATTTTCTCCTCATGAACTGCTTCCAAGGCCCATCATCTTTTTCCAATTTCCACCACCATTTGCACATCAGGCTTATATTGATTTTGTACAGATCTTTGACCCCCAATCCTCCCTTGCACTTGGGCTTACAAATCCATCTCCATTTAACATAATGGTATTTCCTTTTATTGGCATCACCAGCCCAAAAGAAAGCTCTAATGGGCTTTGATATTGCTTCACAGTTGTCTTATGCAGCAATCTCATGGACATTTGGTACACTGCAATATTAGACAGGCAAGCATCAATGTTGATCAACCTTCCTCCAATGGACATAGCTCCACCCATCCATCCACCCATGTTTTTTTTACTTTCTCCTCAATAAAATGCATTTCAACCACTGATAATCTTCTGGCACAGACAAGAGTACCTAGGTAGTTAATGGGTCAGGTCCCTTTTTGACAATTAAACATCTCCACATAATCATTCAGTTTTTCTGAGTCATCCAACACCAGCATTGTATCACTCTTTTCAAAGTTGATTTTCAAGCCAGACGTAGTTTCAAATATGTAAATAAGTAATTTCAAATTCCTTGCTCCCTCCATGTCATCCTATAGCAGCAAAATTGTGTCATCTGCATATTGCAAAATAGCCACACCATGATCTACAAATTTATCTGCCAAACCCTTAATCAAGCCATTTCTCTAAGCAGATACAATCATTTTGGACAAACTATTAGCAGCCATATTGAATAGAAAGGGAGCAAAAGGATCCCCCTGCCTAACACCTTTGAAGCTGCCAAAGAAAGGGCCCACTGTGTCATTGATCTATACACTAAGAGTACCTTTTGTAACAGCTTCCTTGATCCACATGATCCATTTATTGCTGAAACTTTGTCATATGCTTTTTCAAAGTCAATTTTCAGCACCACACCTTGTTCTTTTTTGCTTTTGGATTCCCTCAGCACTTCTTGCAACAACATTACACCATCAGTAATAAATCTCCCTTTAATAAAAGCATTTTGACATGGGTGTATCAACTTACTCATGACAGGTTCCACTCTTACAGTCATAGCTTTTGTGAATATTTTGAATAAAACTTGCAGTAAGCATATGGGTTTGTACTTCTGAATGATTTCAGCATCATCACTTTTTGGGATGATTGTAATAATCCCATAGTTGATTCTCTCCAGGTTGATTTGGTGGCTATGGAAATCATTGAACATATTCATTATGTCTGTTTTTACAACACACCACAATGTTGATAAAATTCTACTGGAATGCCATCATGGCCAGCAGCTTTGTTTCTCTCCATTTGATCAATCACTTGATGAATTTCTTCCTCTGTAAATGGAACATTCAAAGATTCTCTATTAGCTTCATCCAATTTCTCACTTTCATCCCAAATATTATCATTCAATCTCACTCCAGTATCCATTACTGGACCAAAAAGCTTTTTGTAGAACTCTGTAGCATGTTCCAACAAAGCAGGTGTCCCCTGAATAACATGGTCTCCATCTTTCAGAGAGAACATTGTCCTTTTCCTCTTTCTTTCATTGCTCCCTAGATCTTTGCTGCCAGAAGGCTTCCTCTTTCTCTAGTAACACCAGTAATTCCATCTGGATTTGAGATTTCCTACATGTTTGAAATGCAGCCCTTTTCCTCTAAGTCTTCCAGCATATCAAGTTCCAGATGCAAATCTTCTTTTTTCTTCTTATCTCTCCCTCTAATATTTGCTCCCCAGCCTTTTAGACAGTTTTTCACCCTTTTCAGCTTCATGTGCACCATTTCCAAGGAGTTTCTGGCATGTACAGGTTGTCTCCATATTTTTTCCACCTTACTTAAAAAATCATCTTCCTTGAGCCAACTTTTCTCAAATCTGAAAGTCCTGCTCCTCTGCTCCCTATTTTCCTAGGTATCCAGGATGATTGGATTGTGATCAGAGATATCTCTAGAGATTTTATGAACAATAAATAGAGGGAATATATTCTCCCATTCACTATTCATCAAGAATCTGTCCAACTTCTCCAGGGTAGGGTTTGCTTGATTGTTTGACCAGGTGAATTGTCCTCCAGACATATGAATCTCTCTTAGTTCATAGGTATTGATAATGGCATTAAACATACTAGACCTTTTGTTCCTCCTCATCTCCTTGTTTTTTTCAGAAGGAAATCTTAGGATATTAAACTAACCTCCTATCAACATAGGTAGCCTCTGGTTACTCCAGACATCACCTAACTCCACCAAGAAATCTTCCTTATCAGCCTCCTGTGCAGCACCATAGACCGGCACGAGATTCCACCTCTTCTGTATTTTCAGATCATGCAGACTCACCTTGATGTAATATCTCCCCATCACAGTGTCCATGATATCAAATCTTGAAGTCTTGAAACTACCCAGTATACCACCAGACCTTCCTACATAAGGGATTCATTTCCAGGAGAATTGATTCCCAGGATCAATTCTCCTGAAGAAGGAGGAAGAGTAATTCTTTTTGATGGTTCTTGTAGCCCAATAAAATCAAGCTGCTGATCTCTGATAAAATCTGACAAGAAAATACTCATACCTTTCTTCCTCAAATCTCTACAATTCAAGCTGGCTTCTATCATAAATATTTTGGATTTTTTTTCTCCTAATCCTGGATCTAGACACAATACCACACACAAGATGGTCATTGCTGACTTTCTCCTAGGCATCACCAAATCCTGCCTGTGCTCCCAAATCTTTCTTTTTCTGTCTGTTTTTCTCCAAAGATCTTTGTATCTTGCAAGCAGATTTCATTTTCTTTTTAGTTTTCCTTGATAGAAATGGGGTAAAACCTTCATCATCCACACATCCTCACCAAATCCCAGGAAAAGTCTCTGAGCACAACCAGCAGCTTGTTCTTCCACCACAACATTTTAATTTTTATTTATTTTGTCATCCAAGTTATGTCTAGCAATTTCTAGAGCTTTTAGATGATTTATTTTTCCAAATCAAAGGAATCTGGAGCAAGACCCATCTCTAGAGCTCTAGCACATATATAATCATCATCTAAAGCAGCAAAAGAATTCAAAGAGTTAAGATTGGTACCTGGGATAGTTTCAGCTTGGGTGTGATGTCTCACTCCATCGTCTACCCTGCCAATTGTGGTGGAGTAGCCAGCAATTCTTGTGCTCATTCTGGTGGCATGTCTAGCCTGTTCAATTGTCATCCCCCTCCTGTCCACCAAACCTGCATCCTCCTCTGGGATTTCTTCCTGTGTAAAGCCCTCCTGCATATCTTCCTGCATATTTTCCACCTCAGGCTGAGAACCATCAACTGGAATGACAACAGCAATTCTTTCATGCTCAAGGGATGGAGCAGCTAGTCCTAGGATAGCCCTTGAATGAATTCCTCCCCTTCCTGTTCATCTTGATTTCCATCTTCCTCTCCACTGCTTCCATAGTCAACCATATCCAGATTTTCATCCTCTCTATCATGTTGTTCAGGTGGTGGCAACTCCTGCTCTTCATTGATTGGTTCCATTAATTTCTGATACTTCTTTTGATGCATGAAACCCTTGTCACTCCCATTTCTTGCCAGTACCAAGGAATTTTCTGAAAGATGCATTATTATCCATGCTAGGTATATCCAAGTCTCCTACAGGCACATCCTGTGCAAGGGCGGTAATCACATCCCTATGAACTTCTTAGAGAGGCTGATTGTCTGCAGGATTTGTTGCCACAACAGTTTTTTCTGCAGCAGAAGATGATGATTCAATGCTACCTCCAACAGTAGCAGTGAATGACCTATAGCTTTATGAACTTTTGTTGCAAAAGATTCAGATAAATCATCAGATAAGCTTGTAGAGCTAACCACTACATCCTTCCCTTTCTCATTGCTTATAGTATTGCCTCTCTGTTGAATTGTCTGGGAGGTTCCCCCACCTGCATTATTGTTGTTCACATTCCCATTGGTATTGCTTGGGTTCCCTTCCCCTTCTCTCCCAGTCCTCTGTCTTTTTGGAGAATTTCGCTCTGCACCCCCATCTGAATTTTGAACAGCTGCAGCGTAATAATTAGCAGGGTTGGAAGTGGGATCAATAACTTACCTAGTCAACTGAAATTCATAAAATCCTTTCTTGATGGCAACTATTCTTGAACTTGGAACCAGTGCAGGATCCTAACATCCAATCTTGACTCTGACATATGCAAAATTTATAAGGAAATTCATATCCAGAACCAGAGGGACCCTAGCCATGCTTGCAGCATAATAGGTCGTGGATTTATTTCTGTATTTCATGGGAATGTCTTTTATGCGAAACCAGGCCTCCTCCATGACAGCAAAGTGCTCAATGTCTCCAGCCCACTTCTCTATCTTAATGATGGCATCAGGGACAGTCTTCATAAAGAATTTCCCAAAATGAGACAGCTCTTCAATGCATTTTGCATTAGGGAATCTAGTGATGAACTGATTCTCAGCATCAACCTTAACATAGAACCTCCATTTATATCCCATAGAGTCTGACCAAACCTAGAATTCATGCTCCATGTCTCTGAAGCTGACTTCTCCACGCACCACAGTTATCTGTGCATAGTTCAAGAGTTCCAGAGACTGCACCTCCGCTTCAACATCAGGAATCAAGTAAAAAACCTTGTCCAAAGTCCGGGCTCCCATAGTATGGTGCACGATATTCCCACGGATCTCTCTCCTGACAAATAATGATGTGATGGTTCTTCCCACAGTTCAGACAACCAAGGGAATTCTCAATTCTAGCATTCTGGAAAGGCAAAGTATTCAAAGCAGTGTCTCTACTAGCAACAGCAACCGATGGAGGTACACAGGACCCCATTGGCACCGTGCTGACCATAAGAACAATGGAAGATGTGTTGGCAGATCTTCCTGCATTCGACTCTAGCGGATCGATGTTTCTACCAGGATTCACTAAACTTACCACAGTAGTTTGATGAGGAAGTGTGGATGAAGGAGGAGTGGCGAAAGAGTTTACAGATGAGTCCGCGCGAGCCCCAGCCATCTCTTGCCGGTGAGCCCAGCGATCGCGATTGCCTGTCGCCGCCAGATGTTCTTTCCTCTGGCGCTCCGCTAGAGATCTCTCCCTCGCCGCCTTCTCAGTGATGCGGAGGGTCTCCGCTCTTCGACATTCCTCCTCAAGCATCCTTTCTTCACTGTGATGGTGCTCCTCCGAGCGGCGCCTCCCCTCCGCTTCACGTCTCCTCTCTGCCTCCCTACACCGATCCTCCTCTCTCCTTCTATCTTCCTCCCAGCGTCGCTCCTCGTCCCACCTTCTCTCATCCTCCCGCCTCTCCTCGGCCGATCTGAACCGAGGATTGTACGGTGGCCTCTGGTAACCACCTCTTGGCGGAGATCTGCGCGGTGGAGATCTGCGAGGAGGCCGGCGATCCATCGATCCAACCACCTGCGCGAAGGATCTAACGTCACCGGATCTCACCCCTTGCCAGATTCGTGGCGGAGACGATGATGGAGCTTGGAATCGTGGTGGATTGGGATCCTTCACGAACACGATGCCGCACGTCGCCCTCGATCTAGGGTTTGTAATGGGGAAGTTGTTGGAGACTCGTCCGCAAGTGGCAACTAATAGCTCTCGGGCTGGTCTCTCCTGAACAGTGATGGGTCGTGGCCAGTTAAACGAAGCTTCGGCCACCATGGCTTTAGAACGGGCCTGCAGCCCAACATCCGAATTTCACGTGCGTACATAGGACGGCGAGAACATCGGAGCTGGTACCTTCGCCGCCGTGCCATCGATCTCAAGCTCTGGCATCTGCGGACCAACCAGCATACGGTAGGACGGGAACATCACCGTCATCCCGTTTTTGATCCTCCAGCCGCCGGTGATCCTCTCGATCTCCAACCCTGCATCATCCAAAAGCAGGATGATCTCGCGAGCGATGTTGAGGATCGAACCGTACCTCCGCAGCCCCTCGTCGAAGTAGATCGCCCTCCATCTCCGACATCGCGCTGCGGCAGTGGACTCCATCGGGCGGGGATCCTCGGCGGCAGCGGCGGGACGGCGCCAGAAATTGGCTGCGTGTCGCCTACCCTACATGCGTCTCACGAAACGTGTCGCCATCCCCTCCTGTGACCTGATTCATCTATATAATCTGCCAAGTTCAATTACAAGTCGAAAAGAAAAGGAAGAAGAAAGCACTAGTGACACCACCAAGCCTAAAAAAAGTATTATGCACTACTTTAGGAAAATGTAATGGGCTGGGGGGGCCATGGCCCCCCGACTTGAACATAGTTCCGCCGGTGAGGCCAACCAATGATGCATGAATGCCACATAAATTAGGTTAGCATAGAGGTGTGGAGCATTGCATGGAGAAAGAGCTTGCATTGCTAGGGTTCGATAGCAACCCGGGAGGCCCAGTAGGCCTTTTCCATGCCAAAATTGGTTGTCTTAGCCTCCAAGCTTTCCAAAAAAGAAAACATAAATATGTATAATAGTTATACTAAAACAAAACGAAACAATATAATCTATCGCCTTAGATGCCATGGATGAGATTTATCCCTCAGACCGTGGATGAGATTCGATAAAGAAAATCCGAAAGAATAGTTCATTCATTATGAATGTTGTGGATGGGAAATTTCGTCCATCCATATGGAACAAATATTTTAAAAAATGTTTTGCATAAATTAAAATTAGTTTAAGATCGACTCGAGATCATCATAAGCTGAGTATGATTTTTTTTGTTGAGAATAGCTGAGTATGAACTTGATTATGTAGCTCAACATTTAAATCAACACAGTAAAAGCTCGTTCGAATTTATGTAACGAGCTGACTTTTTTTTAGGGCGTAAGAGCATCTCCAACAGGCGCACAAAAAGACGGCGCGCTAAACCTCCGTTTCGCCGCGCGGTAAACGGATAGCGCGCGCTGCGCCGGTTTTTGCCCCGCCGGACGCGCCAATATGCAGCGCGTGCGCTGGCGGTAAAAATGGTCGTCCGCCGAGCGCGCCAAGATACAGCGCGCGCGGGCGCGAAAAACAGTTTTCTACACTACTATGCATCTCACAAAGATCAAATACTCACACTTAAATCATGAAACAAATATTCTACCATAATTTAAATGGACACAAACTGCAACACACATCACATAGTTCAAGAACGACACACAAAATGACGTAGTTCAACAATGACACACGACATATGGTTCAAATGGACAAAGTGGAACACACAATTTTCATATCACAAATGTATATCACACTTCCGCATTTTCCAAGTCAACACCTTCTTCTTCTTCCTCGTCATCTTGGGTTGAAGGAGGAATAGTAGCATTCATGGAAGACACGAAGCCTCCCGGTGGTGCTCCCATACTCCCATACACACCACTCACCGAGCCTCCCATAGTCCCTCCAAACACTCCTCCATAGGTTGGTCCTCCCATGCCGGCCATGCCTCCATAGCCTCCCATGCCGGCCATGCCTCCCATGGCGGGTATGGGCATGCTTCCCATGCCGGCCATGCCTCCCATGGTGGGCATGGGCATGCTTCCCATGTCGGCCATGCCTCCCATGCCGGTCATGCCTCCCATGCCTCCTCCAAACGTCGGCATCCCTCCTCCACATGCCTCCTCCAAACATGTCGATGCCTCCTCCAAACGTCGGCATGCCTCCTCCAAACATGCCTCCTCCAAACATGCCGGTTGTGGAAGTGTTCATGTTGGCTACCAACAATCTCTTCTTGGCCAACACTTCATCGCGAAGAAGGTTGATGTACTCTTTTTGCCTCTCATCCATTTGGGAAGTATCCATCAAGAAAAGCTTCATCTCCTCCTCCGCTAGGCGTAGATGCTCCTTGGTGGCTTGCCTCTTCTCCTCCAAAGCCAACTTCCTCTCCTCGTTGGCGGCAATCCTCTCCTCCAAAGTGGCTCTCCTAGCTTCAATAGCATCCATAGCCTCTTTCTCCAAGTTTCTTTGCATCTTCCTATCTTCATTTGCTTGCAACCGTGCATTTGCAATCCTTTCCATAGCCATTGCAATGTCGTCATCTCCGGCCTTCTTTCCCTTCATATATTTGGCGGTCTTCCTACCATGCACATTCCTCCGCCCATTGTTGACCGAGTGAGGAGTGGAGCTTCTCTTCTTGCCTTCATCACTTCAATCATCATCATCGATGATTGTTGCATCACCGGTAGCATTGGCCGCCATAGTTGCCGCATCCAACTTGTCGCGGGTCTTCCACTTTTCTTCATTCCCTAGAACTTTATAGCAGTGATGCAAGGTGAATGGCTTGCCAAGAATCTTGTTGTCTTTCTTGTTCTTCTTTCCCACATCCCTAAACAATCCTTGAGCCATAGAGTTCTACACATATGCGGAAAAGAAAATGAACTAGAACCGTATTCTTCACATATGAGCCATATGGTCAACATAGTAGTAGAATGGGTTACCCTATCATTCTCATTTGTGCCACTTGGATTAAGAACATCGACGTTGGCTTGCACGCCCGCCCATTTTTGGCAATCGGTGTTGATGCCGGACCAACGGGACCGAAGTGAGCGCATGGTTCGCTCGTTCCCACTTGTGTTGTGTGTGTTGAAGTACTCCGTCATCCTGTTATCACCAGAATTTGACCGAGTCAGAGGTGGGCCGTGATCAAGATTGACTTGAAGATATATGTATAGAAGAAATACGTGAATCGGCCTTGTGTACCAAGTTTGGGCTAATTGCCCGTGTATCTGTAACATATTAGATTGCATGTCGGTTAGGAGTTAGAGTTTTACCCGTGCACGGTTAGGTGCACGCCTGAATTAGAAAGTCCGCTGGACTATAAATATGTATCTAGGGTTTATGGAATAAATAACAATCAACGTTCAACACAAACAAATCTCGGCGCATCGCCAACTCCTTCGTCTCGAGGGTTTCTCCGGTAAGCACCATGCTGCCTAGATCGCATCTTGCGATCTAGGCAGCACAAGCCTGCCCACGTTGTTCATGCGTTGCTCGTGCCGAAGCCTTTTGATGGCGAGCAACGTAGTTATCTTAGATGTGTTAGGGTTAGCATTGTTCTTCGTATCATATGTCTGTCGTAGTGCAACCCTATTACATCCAGCCGCCCTTACACCTATCTTAGGTGTAGGGGCGGCACCCGCTTGATCATAGTTTAGTAGATCCGATCCGTTACGGTTGCTCCTTGCTCTGCAAGGATTAGTTTAATATCTGCAATAGTTAGGCCCTACAGAGGGTTGGAGGATCCAGCGGCGTGTAGGGTGAAGTTTGCTAGCCCTAGACAGGAGGTTCCGAGGATCAACCTCGTGTTGGTTTTTAGGCCCTGTCTAGGATCGGCTTATGATCACCGTACGCGAGCGCGAGGCCCAATCGTGAGTAGGATGATCCGATTATGCGGTGACAACCCTAAATCGTCGTAGATCTCATCCGCTTTACCTTGATCAAGCAGGACCACCATATATTCGGACACCTTGTTCGAATCATGGGTGGATCGACTCTTTGAGCCGATTCACAGGATAACCTGAGAGCCGATCGAGGCTCGTATTTAATGTTTACGTGTATGCCATGCAGGAAACTAAGCGCGGCATCATCCAACACCTTCCTGACCAGGTATAGGTCAGGTGGCACGCCCTTGCGATAGCATCGGACGTGTGACCAGGAGGCTTTGCGGGCCGTCGCTCTGAGGGACCGGGGCCAGCCCGCAGCCCTAGTTGTTCCCGGCTCTCTTGTGTTGCCCGTCGCTGCCCGCCGGTGGGTTTCGACGCCAACACATTCCGGCACGCCCGGTGGGACCATCTTCGACATCCACCGCATCGCCATCTACATCCGAGATGGCGGAAAGCACTCCGGTCAAGTACGAGGATCCGACCGACGAGCTCAAGAAGAAGCATGACGAGATCAAGGCGGTCCTCGAAGCCGAACTCATCGGCTCTTTCCACGAACCCGCTCCCATGGCGTCGAGTGGAAGGGGTTCACACTCGAAGGCGCACTCGATGGAGTGGACCTCTCCGCCCCATCGGAAGAACGCACCAGAGTCGGCTGCGTCAGGAGATCAACTACATGGTGGCTCATTCGCTGCACCGCCACTCTGAGAGCCTGGTGAACACTTTGGAGCGTGTCGCTCTGCGCGTAGTCCAGGAAATCATGAGCCACCGGTATTCTCCGTCGGGACCAGCTCTGGGGACTTACAAAGGAGAGATGCCACTCCGAGTCCCATCCTCCGCTGCCGTTCGCATGGGCAGCACCGGAAGTGCCGAACTCATCGGCATACGTCGTCTACAAGATTGGTGGTGATCCTAGTGACTACCAATTCCTACCCGAGGCACCCAAGGAGATCCCGCACGGATACGCGTGCGCATACGTACAGATCGCAATACACGGGCACTCTCAAACCAGGTTGCAACAGCAGGGGCCTCTGGAACAGCAGGAGGAACGTCGGGAGCCGATCTCGAGAAGCAAGCGTGGTTATCTAAGTACGCCACTCCGACAAACCTCCAGAGCCCAGCTCCCGCAGTTGGCTTAGAACCGGAAAAGCAAGCATGGCTGGTCAAGTATGCCACCCCGGCGAATCTTCAGGGTTCGACACCTTCAGCCATCACCGCGGATCAGATTTGTACAATTCGAAAGATCGGTTCGGCATGATGCCGAAAGGAAGACGTTCGGCTACACCAAGCCGTACCCCAACGATTACGAACTGATCCCGCTACCACCCAAATATCGGCTCCCGGACTTCACAAAGTTTAGTGGATCGGATGGTTCCAGCTCCATCGAGCATGTGAGCCGATATTTGGCACAAGCTGGGCACGATCTCGAGCATCGGATGAGTTGCGTGTGAGGTTCTTCGCGCAGTCCCTCACGGGATCGGCTTTCGGGTGGTACACATCGCTCCCACCGAACTCCATCCGGACTTGGAAGCGGTTGGAAGAGCAGTTCCATGAACAGTATCACTCAGAGGCTTCCGAGGCTGGCATTGTCGATCTAGCACAAGTACGACAGAAGCGCGGGGAGACAGTGTCAGAATACATCCAGCGCTTCAGGACCATTAGGAACCGATGCTTTTCGGTTCACGTAAGTGAAAAAGAAGCAGTCGAATTGGCGGTGGTGGGGCTCTCATCATCGATCAAGGACGTGGCCTCCCAAGCAGACTACCCTTCATTGGCGCACATGGTGCGAAGGCTGTCGGCATATGAACAGGCGCCACCCAGATGTTTACCATGACAAATTCAAGCGTGCGGTGACCCTGGTTGAGGCAGACGAGGATGAAGGTGCTGCGGGAGATCGAGAGGTAGCAGTGGCTGAATGGACTCGAGCGGCAGGCCCCGTGTCCTGCAAATGGGTGAAGCCACAAGGCCCTCCAAAAGGGTTCGACTTCGACGTGACCAAAACTGAGCGGATTTTTGATCTCTTACTCACGGAGAAGCATATAAAGGTACCCGAAGGCCACAAGATTCCCACGGTGCAGGAGCTGAACGGAAAGCCATACTGCAAGTGGCATAACACGTTCACCCACACCACCAACGACTGCAGGGCGTGGCGGCAGCAGATCCAAATGGCGATAGAAAATGGACGGTTAATTTTCAACCAGTACGCCATGAAAGTCTACACACACCCCTTCCCCGCCGTGTACATGGTGGAGTATACTTACCATGGAGGGTGCCAGCCGGATCTCTCGTGCAATATCAACATGATAGGGCTTGGGAACCACTCTGGTAAGGACGGAGATGAGGGCAGCTGCTCTCATAGCAAAGATACAGAGGAAGCCGCTCCACGCGATCGGCTCCGCCAAGACGGCAAGCGCTACGTCACAGAGGGAGAAGTGAAGAACATAAGATATCAGCGACCTCTCTCCGATCACCTCCTCAACAAGTATGTGAGTCGGTATGACCAACGCCGACGATCCAGCGATGATGATGAAAGAGATCGTCCGGCTAGAGAAGCCGGAAGACAGGCGTCGGCACGATCGCGATGAGGAGGAGCACGAGCGCCGCGCCAAGGAAAAGTCGGGGAGCGAGACGACGAGAACGAGCACGGGACTGTCCCTTCTTCAGACACTGCTGGGATTCAGGAATGAGCCGATTACCCACAATCGGCAATTGCCCAGAATGCAACCAGAAGAGGAAGGAGACAGCCAACGTGTCCGTGTTTAAGCGCCTAGGGCCTCTCCCGCCACAAAGCAAACGCGCTGAGTCCCCTCGGTTGGAAGATCTCGAGGATTCAGAAGACGAGGGAGAAGAAGAAGACAGGTACCACCGGCCAAGGTGGTGCCCTGATGGACTCAGCCGTTCCCAAAAGCGCAGGGTTCAGCGATTGCGCGGCCTGGAGGAAGCCGAAAGGTTATACTTGCATACGCTAAGGAAGGCACGACCTGATCTGGCCGCGAAAGTTCAGCGAACCCTGGATGAAGAAGGTCGTCCACGGAAGATGGAGTGGCGCCCCAAGCAAAGGAAAGCCGATGATGAAACATCGGCTGGCACAAACATGGTGCTCGTCCTTCCGACGAAGCTTAGGGCTCCACGATTACACGATGCACCCGAGGAGGACGACAGCAAGCGCTCCAACATGATAAAGTCAGAGATTGGGCTGGTTTTATCCACTGGCCTAACCATGTAGCTGGGGCAAATCAATGAGCAAACGTGGCGAGGCTGATCCTTGTGATCGGCCCCAAAAATTTATGGAGGGACATTACAAAACCTTCATCGAACAAGCAACGTGGAGGCCGATTCCAGCAATCGGCCAAAATTATCCTCACCATCCATTCTGTACGGGTTCAGCATTTAATCCAACGGGGATACTGAAGAGCCGATACCATCAATTCTCTTGACGGAATCGGCTCGGGGGCACCCGGTGGATGAAACACGAGGATATGCGAGTAGGAATGTCTTGCAAGTACCCGACAGCCCAAGATATTCTTTGATGATGGGTATTGAGGTATGGGGGCCGATACATAAATCGGCCGTAAAAAATTCAATTTTTTTAAGCACGACCGATGCGAGCGGACATCGTCTTAAGGTTAAGGATGCATGGCCATCAACTCAAGAGTTGATTCGATGGAGCAGGAAGTGGGCCACGAAGAGAGACTCGATGGACCAATGCCAATGCCAAGAGCAGCATGGACGTGCGGATCAGGGTAAGGATGGATTGCATCAGATCCACCAAAGGAAAGGAGCCGATCCGACCGAGCAAGGCGCAAGAAGTAGGCCGAAGAAGCTCGGGGGCGGCTCACCCCGAAGGTTCTTCGCTCGCGGGAGCCGATGTTGTTAAAATCGGCTGGCTACGTCATGATTTGAGGGAAACGGCGGCACATTTGGCTGATTCGCCTTGATTAAGGCTCGGGGGGCAGCTCGCCCTAAAGTTCCTTACTCCGGGGAGCCGATTTGGTTGGAATCGGCTAGCCCTACATCGCAACTGGTCTGGAGAGTGGTGTTTTTTTGTTACAGAGTCATCAGTTTGAGCATCCAAGACAGTTCCAGGGCTCTGTTAAAGACGCCTGCTCAAGATCAAGTCGCCGACCTACTAAGATCGAGCTGTGCCATCGTCATCGGCAGAGCTGGCTAGCTTGGAGGGATGACTGAATTGGCCTGTCTCGCAGATTATCGTGAGAAACTGATGTGTTGCCATTAGTCATTAAGCATGGATTAGGCCAACAGTCGACAAAGTCAGATGAGGAAAAATCGGCTAAATCAGCATGAAAGAAATCGGCAAAATCAAGTTAAGGGAAATTCTTCATTAATATTGGGATTTCTTACAATGAAGGGCCGACTGCTCAAAAGAAGAACAAAAGAAGAGCCGATTGCTCAAGGGACTACTGATCCTACATAACTACTCCTCGCTAGCGTCGTCATCGGCGTCGCCATCGGCGCTACTGCCGGAAAAGTCCTCGCCGGCTGCTGCCCCGGCCGTCGGCCGGGGCTTCCTCCTCCTCCTCGTCATCATCATCATCCTCGCTATCCGCCCAGCTGCGGAAGCGCTTCGTTGGAGGATACCCAGCGGAGGAGGAGGAATCATCTTCCTCCTCTTCATCTTCTCCTTCCTCGTCGTCATCGTCGTTCTCGCTGTCCGCCCACATGCGGGAGCGCTTCTTCGACGGGAGCCTGGCGGAGGGGGAGGCCTTGGTCTTCTCTACTTCTCCTTCTGTCTTCTCCTTGTCAGAGGAGATGGGGTTCGCCCGGGGTAGAGGTCGTCCTCTTTCTTGTTCTTCGGCGACGGTTGGAGGGAGAGGCCTGAGGCGAGAGGAGGAAGAGGAAGACATGGTTGCAGGGGAAGAGGGTTTTTGGCGCTGGTGAACGAGGCAGAGCAAGGGGATGGAGTGGTGAACCGTTTGGCACGGATAAATAAAGGGAGTGTAGTGGAAATTTAATGCCACGACGGTTCTCGAGGACATGGTGCCGAAATTGTCAATTCGTACGGAGAAGCCCGGGAGGCGAGGCGTAATGATGGAAGATTCTGCGGCGGTTACGCTCGCCACGACATGACCCGACGAACGAAGCGTAATGATTTTGGAAATGTCATTTCCAAAACCAGGGGGGCATGTGTTATCACCAGAATTTGACCGAGTCAGAGGTGGGCCGCGATCAAGATGGACTTGAAGATATATGTATAGAAGAAATACGTGAATCGGCCTTGTGTACCAAGTTTGGGCTAATTGCCCGTGTATCTGTAACATATTAGATTGCGTGTCGGTTAGGAGTTAGAGTTTTACCCGTGCACGGTTAGGTGCACGCCTGAATTAGAAAGTCCGCTGGACTATAAATATGTATCTAGGGTTTATGGAATAAATAACAACCAACGTTCAACACAAACAAATCTCGGCGCATCGCCAACTCCTTCGTCTCGAGGGTTTCTCCGGTAAGCACCATGCTGCCTAGATCGCATCTTGCGATCTAGGCAGCGACAAGCCTGCCCACGTTGTTCATGCGTTGCTCGTGCTGAAGCCTTTTTGATGGCGAGCAACGTAGTTATCTTAGATGTGTTAGGGTTAGCATTGTTCTTCGTATCATATGCTTGTCGTAGTGCAACCCTATTACATCCAGCCGCCCTTACACCTATCTTAGGTGTAGGGGCGGCACCCCGCTTGATCATAGTTTAGTAGATCCGATCCGTTACGGTTGCTCCTTGCTCTGCAAGGATTAGTTTAATATCTGCAATAGTTAGGCCCTACAAAGGGTTGGAGGATCCAGCGGCGTGTAGGGTGAAGTTTGCTAGCCCTAGACAGGAGGTTCCGAGGATCAACCTCGTGTTGGTTTTTAGGCCTCGTCTAGGATCGGCTTATGATCACCGTACGCGAGCGCGAGGCCCAATCGTGAGTAGGATGATCCGATTATGCGGTGAAAACCCTAAATCGTCGTAGATCTCATCCGCTTTACCTTGATCAAGCGGGACCACCATATATTTGGACACCTTGTTCGAATCATGGGTGGATCGGCTCTTTGAGCCGATTCACAGGATAACTCGAGAGCCGATCGAGGCTCGTATTTAATGTTTACGTGTATGCCATGCGAGGAAACTAAGCGCGGCATCATCCAACACCTTCCCGACCGGGTATAGGTCGGGTGGCACGCCCTTGCGATAGCATCGGACGTGTGACCAGGAGGCTTTGCGGGCCGTCGCTCTGAGGGACTGGGGCCAGCCGCAGCCCTAGTTGTTCCCGGCTCTACTGTGTTGCCCGTCGCTGCCCGCCGGTGGGTTTCTGACGCCAACACATCCTCAATCCAATATGTTTCTTTTGTTTGATCGGTACCGGTTGTTGGATCCATTCGAATTGTCAACCACGTCTTGCAAAGCAACTTGTCCTCCGCTATGGTGTAGTTGGCCGACCGACCAGGATGGCGAGTTTCAATCAACCCTTCTCCTTCCACATCTACATCCTCATATCCTCCTCTCCATCGGCGGCTTCATCATGCATAAACGAAGATCCAACATTCATTGTCTCCATGAATGTGTCATCATCGACTCTACATTGCAATGAAATTCATTATTATCCGCCTATGTATGCATCTAAACTACAATTTGGATGAAAAGTAGTGTTTTTACCTCTCGGGCATTTCATCATGCAGCGTATGTGCGCCCGCGCGGTTGCCGGACGGAGGCGTCGGCTGGTTCATCGTCGGAGGAGGAGAATGCGTCTGGTTCATCGTCGGAGGAGGAGGTTGCGGCCGGCGGGAGGCGGGCGCCTTCGCTTTCTTCGGCGGCGCGACAGAGGCCGCACCGATGTATGGCCGTTTGGTCGACGGCGCCTTCCGCCTCGGCGCGGCCCGCCGTTGCCGACGTCTTGCGCGGCTGCCATCTGCGCGGCAGCGGCGCCTGTGTGCAGCTCCCCGCGCGGTGGAACGAAGAGCGCACGCGCAGCTGCCGTTGTGTTGCCGGCGTCGGCGCCGCCGCTAGGGTTTGACGCACTGGGCGGCGGCGCGGCGGAGGGTGGGACGGAGTAGGGAGGGATCGGTGGGTTGCTGGAGGGGCCGTCCATCGTCGGGATTGCGCCGGCGGCCGCGTGGAGACGAGGGATTGGGCGCTCGGGCGGCGACGCGGAAGGGGATGTTTCAGCGCGGGGGTTTTCTCGCGCGTGGACGAGCGATGCTGCGCGCTTTAGTCGGTGCACAAAGTATACCGCTCGCGATAGCGCAAACCTTCCCGCGCCCTAAAAATTTTACAGCGCCGCGCGGTTTGCAGCGCCTGCTGAGGGCCGATTTTCCTCCCGCGCGCTGCAAACCGGCAGTTTTTATGCGGGGCGGGCCTGTTAGGGATGCTCTAACGAGCTGACTTGAGCCTACGGTAACTCGCTCAAACTCCACTCAGCATGCGTACCCAGCGCGACGCCATGGACCGGGTCTAGACGGTCGTCCACGTCGCGGAACCAGCCCCTGGAACGGCCGCAATGATGATTAGTCCGCCATTACGCTGGCCCCGAAACCATTGCCGCTTAATTAATCACTTGCTCAGTTGCTTTTCCGCCATCCGTTCGGGCAGGTTAATTAATTAGCAGCAGTAGTACTAATTTTGTCCGTTTGTTTATGCAACCCGGAACCCAGCTAGCCAGCCAGCCAGGTTGACGACCGGACCACCACGCTAGCTAGCTGCTAGCTTCACAGGACCCGGTCCACCGGCCGCGGCTAGTGCCGCCAATCCGCAACAGCAATGGACGGCGCAGGTTAGGTCCACGTAGGTGGACCACATGAGCAGCGTCCAGTGGCAGCGGGCGGTTTTCTCCCCGGTCATCGGTTACGGTGCAGCAGGGAGGACGAGACACGATCAAAATTGCGAATAGATAGAGAGAGAAGACGACCACTACCTCTGCTTCTTCTTCTCGCTCGCCTCCTCCCGCTCTCAGCTCGCGGTCGCCTCTATATCTTGCTCACCTTTCTCTGCGTGTTCCTTCCTTCCTTTCACTCTTTCTTCGCGTGCTCTGCCTCTGCTGCGCGCAACGATCAAAAGCCGCCACCAGCGTGACTGCCGTCGTAAACTAACCCATATCATAAGAGAGCGTGAGGCAGATTAAAGCGGGACGCCGAGAACGTCTTGCCGCAATCTTTTCTTTGCGAATCCTTGACAGATTCTCTTCTGTCTCCTCTCCGCTGTTGCTTCTCTCATTAGCAGAGGATAGGGCGCCATGGAGGAGGCTGAGGAGATGCAGGTGGAGAGGCTGCACGAGTTCGACGTAGACGCCGCCGGCGGGGGCGGCGCCGGCACGGACAAGCTCAGCTACGAGATCTTCTCCATCCTCGAGAGCAAGTTCCTCTTCGGCTACACCGACCCGCACCAGCTCTGGCTGCCCAAGCCGCAGACGCCGCCTCCACAGCCGACAGACCCGGCGGTCGCGGGCGGCAAGGCGGCGCAGCGGGGGAAGGTGTGCGTGCTCTGCGTCGACGGCGGCGGGGGCGGCCTACGGGCCCTTCTCGCCGGCCGCGCGCTGGCCCACCTCGAGGCGGCGCTGCAGCGCGCGTCGGGCAACCCCGACGCCCGCGTCGCCGACTACTTCGACCTCGCGGCCGGCACCGGCGCGGGCGGGGTCTTCGCGGCGATGCTCTTCTCCACGCACTCGCGCGGCGCGCCGCTGTTCCGCGCCGAGGACACCTGGCGCCTGGTCGCGGACCACGCGCCGGGCCTCTTCCGGAGGCCCTCCACCTCCACCTCCCTCTTCCGCCGCGCGAAGAAGCGCCCGCTGGCGGCGCCCACGGCGGCGCTGAGCGTGGCCATGCGGGCGGCGTTCGGGGAGGAGCTCACCCTGCGGGACACCATCAAGCCGGTCCTCATCTCCTGCTACGACCTCCGCTCCTCCGCGCCGCTCCTCTTCTCCCGCGCCGACGCGCTCGAGAGCCGCAGCTACGACTTCCGCCTCTGCGACGTCGGCCGCGCGGCATGGTCCGAGCCGGGACGCTTCGAGCCGGCCGAGGTCGCGTCGGTGGACGGCGCGACCGCCTGCGCCGCGGTCGACGGCGGGCCCACCATGGGCAGCCCCGCCGCCGCCGCCATCACCCACGTGCTGCACAACAAGCACGAGTTCCCCTTCGTGCGCGGCGTCGAGGACCTCCTCGTCCTCTCCGTCGGCGGCTGCTCCGGCTCCGCCGCCGGCGCCTCCGCGGACGCCGACGTCGCGCGCATGCGCCGGTGGGGACCCAAGGAGTGGGCGCGCCCCATCGCGCGCATCGCGGCCGACGGCGCCGCCGACCTCGTGGACCACGCCGTGGCGCGCGCGTTCGGGCAAGGCCACTCCTCCAATTACCTGCGGATTCAGGTGAGCACATTTTCTCTGCCCAAGTGCCCATTCAATGAAATGCTCTGCCATGACGAATGTTCTTCATTGGATGACTAATCACGTGACGTTGACGCGTGATCATCAGGCGAAGCGGGAGAGCATGCCGGCGTGCGGGCCGGACGGGGAGTACGACCCGACCCCGGCCAACGTGCAGGCGCTGCTGGCGGCGGCGGACGAGACCATGAAGCAGCGCAACGTCGAGTCCGTGCTCTTCGAGGGCAGGCGGGTCGGGGACCACACCAACGCCGAGAAGCTCGACTGGTTCGCCGCCGAGCTTGTCGCCGAGCACCGCGGCAGGGGCGCCCGTATCGCGCCCACCGTCGCGTTCAAGCAGCCGGCGCAGGGCTGAGCCGGTGTTGGCCGTCCGCACTGCCGTGGAGGAAGGACCGAAGACATGTAGGCTTCTCTCGCTTCCTTCCTAGTTCCTTCCTACCAGGCCTGGTTGGAATTCTGCTGCACTTTTTTACTACGTGGCAGTGTCAGCGTGGCATGGCTCCGTGAAGCGATTGCCACTCGGAAATTCGAAGAGGAAAATACATGAATGAAATCATGGAACATCCGCCCGCGATATACTCCACTTTTCAAGCTTCATTTCAACTTTTTTAGGATAGGTATGCATGCAGCTACTCCCTTGCAGAATCATGCCCTGACAAATGTGGGTGTATGAGCTGCGATATAAATCGATCTGCTGAAAAACAGTGGATGCAATCCAACGGCGGGTACTGGTAACTGCTCTTGTGCGATGCAACTCTGGAACTAGGCAATGTTTATGCCTTGTCACAACATAAATAAATTATTATCCAGAGTTATCTCTTTTAATTAGGACTCGAAAATTTCAGTACTGCTAGGAACTTCCTTGATGTTTTCCCTAATCCCTACTACTGCTGGCCACAGCTTGCCTGCCGGACCAAGTCTGGAATTCCAAGTCTGTTCCATTTGAATACTCATCTTATCGCACTGCAAGGAACTCTCAAGAAAACTTACTAAAAAGATCCAAAAAAATAACTCGCAGAAAACGTCCGTTTCTTGCATCCCGTCAATGTCTACAGTAGTCTCGTAGTTGAGTCCACGTCTCAGAACGCATGGACTGCGGAGCGGTCCTGCACTAATGTGAAAACCTGTAGCATTCGGATGCAGTAGTGCGCGCGCTTTCCCTCCTTCTCCCGCATTATTTTCAGATAGGCCGATACATAACCATGATCGAAATGGGCGTCTGAGTGATCACTTTCACCCTGTAGATACATGTCCTATCACTGTCTTGATCCTGACCGGGACATGCTTTCCATCGAAGAGCCAAAAGATTCCTCCAAGCAAACTAAATCGAGCATGTGTTCCTGCGCACATAATTAACTTTCCAAATCAGGTAGTAACAACTTTGCTTGAAACATCTCGCAAGCATTTCTCCTAGCCATGTGTTGCTCCAGCTGCGCGCGGCGGGATTGAGCTAGCTGTTTTTGGGCTTGGTTTAGCTCGAGTAGTTTTTCTACTTATGGTGCACCAGAATACATGCATGGCGCCATGGCGGATAATCCGTTCGCGTCAGGCGTATGGATCTTTGCGGATCACAGGACTGAGAGCCCGCATTTTGTGCAGATCCTGGACGTACGGTTAGCTTGTCTAGTGCTGGGTTTGGTTCTATGCTAGCTATAGGTGTGTCGGTATCGCGGAGGAGAAGGAGGATTTAGGGCGTGATGGAACGGAACGCCACAGGCGGTGCTAGCTCCATGATTGCTGGTTGTTGGATTTGGAGTATCCGCCGTTTCGCTGTCCGGGAGGATCACGTCGCAACGCGGAGATGAACTGACCCCGACGGAAACAGGCCGGCCGTCCGTCGGCAAGGATGTAAGGAATACTATGTAACTTTGTCAACCGACAGCCATACTCATTAGCGACCTATCCCGTTTTCACAGACTCCGTCTCCCGAGCCCCGGGTGACATATGTTGAAATGTTTCCAATCATGTCTAGGATTGGAGAGGAGCCAGCAGCTTCAACAATGTCCTACATTCCTACTCTATGGGTTGCGCAAACAACCACGTACTTAGACAACTTTTAAAAAGTTTTCACTAGGTGGTGGATTAATCTCTTTTAGTTTTCACCACTTGATCACCTGCTCGACTCTTTTTTATCTCCGCTGAAAACAAAACTAAAAATTGATTATTTTTCATTCAAAAATACTTTTTGTGTGTATGCATTCTAGGATGTTATGGACGAATTCTCTATGGCTACCCCCAAAAAATAGTCTATAGTTCTACATAAATAGACATGGCACAATAAACAAATCATAGAAATTTTACTGTCTGCTAAAAAAACCATGACTGTTTTGTCGAATCCCATAGGGCAAAATAAATTTACTCCCTCTAACCATAAATAGTTGTTGCAGAATTCGAAAAAATGTAGGCTAAAATGTTTCTAGATTCATTAATTGTGACAAGCATTTAGATAAGGAGGGAGTAGTTCATTAGTTGTCCAGCCAAAAGTTTAAGCAATTACTCTTGGAAACACAATTTTTGAACTTTTGTGTGAAACTTTTTTACATAAAACTTATGTATGGACAATTTATGTTCAAAATGGGTACACCACACCCTATAAACCATCTACAACAAAATATTCTCTTGTGAACAATGGCGGAACCACACAAAAATGAAGGCTGGGCACACCCCACATGGAAGTTCTTTAGATGTCGATCCCAAATGTAAATCACCATAAAGTATCAAATGAATTAAGAAATTGTCGTGCGCAAGCTCGGGTAGTTGCCTGAGCAACATGGGCCTTAGGTCTATTGCCTATGATATGTTTTATGGGTAACAAATATTTGTTTTAAAATATAAATATATAAAACAATAAATTTTAACGAAACGTATAGAGTGGAGTCATACTACAAACATAACTTTCAATGGATAATTTACTTTTTTTATCAGTTCTCTAAGTTTTTCTTTAATTCTTCTACATTAATAGGAGCATTGACACTATTACCTCTGTTAGGGATTATAAGGCCCAGGAACCAATTTGCTAAGACCAAAAAAATTCATAACCCACCTCATTAGTTACTACATGCACCAATATATTTACATACATGAGAGAAGGGAGAGAAAAAAATGAATCGGAGGAGAGAAAGCAATAAGTAAGATATACCTTATTATATCTAAAATTTTAGAAAAACTCATATATCTGTAACGGTGAGAGGGAGTAGGTTTTTCGATAATGGACACTTTATTACTTTTAAAAGCAATTACACCCGGTCTCTGCAATCAGGATGCACACATCCGTTTATAAGTCTCGAGAACAAAGTATGAAAACGATAAAAAGGCATAATACATATCGAAACGATCAAGTGTAAAACGCCTAAGGTGTCGGTGGGGCTTCAGTCCATAGATTATGCTGCCACCCATGTAGGGAAAAAATATCCCTCGCCGCAGCCTCCGATCGTGTACAGACCTCCGTAAAGAGGCAGCGGTTCTCCAATCGCTGTAGAGGTGACCACAAACGAAGAATACTGGTATATTTCTAGATAAGCTGCAAGATAGAACAATTTTTATCGTTGAAAATCTTGCCATTTCTACATAGCCAAAGCGCCCAGATAACTGAGAGCGCCCCCACCTAAGAAGCAATCTGAACCTTGAATGGATACCATGAAGCCAATTGCCAAAGACATTGGCCACACTAGTCGGAGGATAAAAGCTGGAAGCTACTTGAATGATTGACCATATAGATCTCGCAAACCGACATTAGAAGCATAGGTGTTTGATAGTTTCGTTGTGATGACAGAACACCGAGTACTTCCATGCCAGTTGCGCTTAACAAGATTGTCTTTGGTGAGAATAATCCCACGACAAAGATACCATCCTAAGATTTTGTTTTTTAATGGTATTGTCATCTTCCAAAGTTTTTTATTATTATCAACTGGTATATCAGATTGGAGAATCGCTTTGTATTGGGAATCTATGAAGAAGGTGGCATTAGCCTGTAGATTCCATCAAAATTCGTCAGGTTGAGGCGATAGTTGAATATCGCCCAGACAAGCTAGTAAGGAATTCCATGCAACTAGCTAGCCTCCTCCCAAACGAAACCCGCCTAAACGTCACATCTGGAGGTGAGGAATTTTTACGATGACCAATACTATACAAAGCAGGATACTGTTCACATAAGGGTGCATTGTCTAACCAAATGTCCTCCCAAAACCGTATATGTGCTCCATTGTTGATTGAAAAAGTGCCATGGCAAAAAAAAAAATTCGAAGCCATGGGACTGATGTCTACGGGTGCTTCTATTCTTGTAGACAGTGTTGGGCCCCCAAGAGCAGAGGTTTGTAGAACAGCAGCAAGTTTTCCCTTAAGTGGATCACCCAAGGTTTATCGAACTCAGGGAGGAAGAGGTCAAAGATATCCCTCTCATGCAACCCCGCAATCACGATACAAGAGGTCTCTTGTGTCCCCAACACACCTAATACACTTGTCGTATGTATAGGTGCACTAGTTCGGCGAAGAGATAGTGAAATACAAGTAATATGGATGGATATGAGTGGTAATAGCAATCTGAATGAAATATGGCAGCGAGTAAACATGCAACAAAACAAGTAAACAAACGGTGATTCGATGCTTGGAAGCAAGGCCCAGGGATCCTGCTTTCACTAGTGGACACTCTCAACATTGATCGCATAATAAATAACTCTTTCTCATATGTGCTACATACACTCTTTTGTTGGATGACAAACACCAGTCGTTGTGTAGGGCTACAAGAGCACCTCAATGCCGGAGTTAACAAGCTCCACAACGTTCGATGTTCATATTTAAATAACCTTAGAGCATAATAGATCATTGCAAAATAAACCAAGAACTAACATAGCGCACACACTGTCCACATTACACTATCAAGGAGGAATAGATCACATCAATACTATCATAATGATAATTAACTCCACAATCTACAAGAGATCATGATCATAGCCTACGACAAGAACCACACGGTGCACACACTAGTCACCTTTACACCATGCAGGAGGAATAGACTACTTTAATAACATCACATGAGTAGCACACAACTAGTAGCGATACAAAGCTCATATGAATCTCAATCATGTAAAGCAGCTCATGAGATTATTGTATTGAGGTACATGGGAGAGAGATTAACCACATAGCTACAGCGGAGCCCTCAGCCTTGGGGGTGGATTACTCCCTCCTCATCATGGAGACAGCGATGGCGGTGAAGATGGCGGTGGAGAAGGCGGTGGAGATGACTCCGGGGGCAATTCCCCGTCCCGGCAGGGTGCCGGAACGAGACTTCGTCCCCCGAATTGGAGTTTCGCGATGTGGCGGCGCCCCGGAGTCTTTCTCGGAGTTTCGTCTAGAGGTACCGCGTTTTTAGGTCGAAAGGGGTTATATAGGCGAAGAGGCGGCGCGAGAGGGCTGGCAGGGTGGCCCCACCATAGGCCGGCGCGGCCGTGGTCTGGCCCGCGCCGCCTTATGGTGTGGTGGCCCCCTGGCCCCTCTCCGACTCTTCTTCGGTGTTCTGGAGCCTTCCGGGAAAAATAGGAGGTTTGGCGTTGATTTCGTCCAATTCCGAGAATATTGCCCGAACAGACCTTTCGGAACCAAAAACAGCGAGAACAAAGAACTCGGCCTTTCGGCGTCTCGTCAATAGGTTAGTTCCGGAAAACGCATAATAATGACATAAAGTGTGAACAAAACATGTCAGTATTGTCATAAAACAAGCATGGAACAACATAAATTATAGATACGTTGGAGACGTATCAGCATCCCCAAGCTTAGTTCCTACTCGTCCTCGAGTAGGTAAACGATAAAAGATAATTTCTGAAGTGACATGCTACCAACATAATCTTAATCATACTATTGTAAAGCATATGAGATGAATGCAGCGATTCGAAGCAATGTTAATGCAATGAGTAAACAATTGAATCATATAGCAAAGACTTTTCATGAATAGTACTTTCAAGACAGCATCACTAAGTCTTGCATAAGAGTTAACTCATAAGAAATAAGTTCTTAGTAGAAAGCTTTGAAACAACACAAAGGAAGATATAAGTTTCAGCGGTTGCTTTCAACTTCAACATATTTATCTCATGGATAATTGTCAACACAAAGTAATATAACAAGTGCAATAGGTAAACATGTAAGAATCAATGCACACAAGTTTACACAAGTGTTTGCTTCTAAGATAGAAAGAATAGGTAAACTGACTCAACAATAAAGTATAAGAAAGGCCCTTCGCAGAGGGAAGCATGGATTACTCGTTTTTGTGCTAGAGCTTTTCATTTTGAAAACATAGAAACAATTTTGTCAACGGTAGTAATAAAGCATATGAGTTATGTATAAGATATCTTATAAGTTGCAAGCCTCATGCATAGTATACTAATAGTGCTCGCACCTTGTCCTAATTAGCTTGGGTTAACACCGATTATCATTGCATAACATATGTTTCAACCAAGTGTCACAAAGGGGTACCTCTATGCCGCTCGTACAAGGGTCTAAGGAGAAGGTTCGCATTGGATTTCTCGCTTTTGATCTTTCTCAACTTAGACACCCATACCGGGACAACATAGACAACAGATAATGGACTCCTCTTTTAATGCTTAAGCATTCAACAACAATTAATATTCTCATAAGAGATTGAGGTTTTATGTCCAAACCGAAACTTCCACCATGATTCATGGCTTTAGTTAGCTGCCCAATGTTCTTCTCTAACAAGTATGCATACTCAAACCATTTGATTGTGAAAACCGCCCTTACTTCAGACAAGACGAACATGCATAGCAACTCACATGATATTCAACAAAGGTAAAAGTTGATGGCGTCCCCAGAAACATGGTTACCGCACAACAAGCAACTTACTAAGAAATAAGACACATAAGTTCATATTCTTCACCACGATAGTTTTTAAGCTATTTTGTCCCATGAGCTATATATTGTAAAGGTAAAGAATGGAAATTTTAAAGGTAGCACTCAAGTAATGTACTTTGGAATGGCGGAGAAATACCATGTGGTAGGTAGGTATGGTGGACACAAATGGCATGGTTATCGGCTCAAGGATTTGGATGCACGAGAAGAATTCCTCTCAATACAAGGCTAGGCTAGCAAGGTTGTTTGAAGCAAACTCAAGTATAAAACGGTGCAGCAAGACTCACATATAAACATATTGTAAGCATTATAAGACTTTACATCGTCTCCTCGTTGTTCAAACACCTCAACCAGAAAATATCTAGACTTGGAGAGAACAATCATGCAAACCAAATTTTAACATGCTCTATGTAGTTATTCATTAATGGGTACAAGGTACATGATGCAAGATCTTAAACAAGATCTATATGAGCACAACAATTGCCAAGTATCACATTATTCAAGACATTATACCAATTACCACATGCGGTATTTTCCGTTTCCAACCATATAACAATTAACGAAGCGGCTTCAACCTTCGCCATGAAAATTAAAAGCTAAGAACACATGTGTTCATATGAACCAGCGGAGCGTGTCTCTCTCCCACACAAGCATTTATTCAAACAAAAACAAAAACAAAAACAAACAGATGCTCCAAGTAAAGTACATAAGATGTGGCCGAATAAAAATATAGTTTCAAGAGAAGGAACCTGATAATTTGTCGATGAAGAAGGGGATGCCTTGGGCATCCCCAAGCTTAGATGCTTGAGTCTTCTTGAAATATGCAGGGATGAACCATGGGGGCATCCCCAAGCTTAGACTCTTCACTCTTCTTGATCATAGTATATCATCCTCCTCTCTTGACCCTTGAAAACTTCCTCCACACCAAACTCGAAACAACTCATTAGAGGGTTAGTGCATAATGAAAAATTCACATGTTCAGAGGTGACACAATAATTCTTAACACTTCTGGACATTGCACAAAGCTACTGGACATTAATGAAACAAAGAAATCCATCCAACATAGCAAAAGAGGCAATGCGAAATAAAAGGCAGAATCTGTCAAAACAGAACAGTCCGTAAAGAAGAATTTTAAAATGGCACCAGACTTGCTCAGATGAAAATGCCCAAATTGAATGAAAGTTGCGTACATATCTGAGGATCACTCACGTAAATTGGCATAATTTTCTGAGTTACCTACAGAGAATTAGGCCCAGATTCGTGACAGCAAGAAATCTGTTTCTGCGCAGTAATCCAAATCTAGTATGAACCTTACTATCAAAGACTTTACTTGGCACAACAATGCAACAAAACTAAGATAAGGAGAGGTTGCTACAGTAGTAATAACTTCCAAGACACAAATATAAAACAAAGGTACTGTAGAAAAATAAACACATGAGTTATCTCCCAAGAAGTTCTTTCTTTATAGCCATTAAGATGGGCTCAGCAGTTTTAATGATGCACTCGCATGAAATAGTAGTTGAAGCAAAAGAGAGCATCAAGAGGCAAATTCAAAACACATTTAAGTCTAACATGCTTCCTATGCATAGGAATCTTGTAAATAAACAAGTTCATGAAGAGCAAAGTGACAAGCATAGGAAGATAAAACAAGTGTAGCTTCAAAAATTTCAGCACATAGAGAGGCATTTTAGTAACATGAAAATTTCTACAACCATATTTTCCTCTCTCATAATAACTTTCAGTAGCATCATGAGCAAACTCAACAATATAACTACCACATAAAGCATTCTTATCATGAGTCTCATGCATAGAATAATTACTCTCCACATAGGCATAGTCAATTTTATTAGTAATAGTGGGAGCAAATTCAACAAAGTAGCTATCATTATTATTCTCATCAAGTGTAGGAGGCATAGTATAGTCACAACAAAATTTACTCTCCATAGTAGGTGGCACCAAAAGACCACTATCATTATAATCATCATATATGGGAGGCAAAGTATCATCAAAGAAAATTTTCTCCTCAATGCTTGGGGGACTAAAAAGATCATGAAAACCAGCTTCCCCAAGCTTAGAACTTTCTATATCATTATCAACAATGGTGTTCAAAGTGTTCATACTAATATTACTACCAGCATGCAAATAAGATTTCATAGGTTTTTTAATTTTCGCATCAAACAATCCATGTTTTAAATCAGGAAATAGAATAAGAAGCTCATTCTTGTCCATTATGCCAAACTAGTGTAAACAAGAAACAAAAAGATGCAATTGCAGGATCTAAAGGAAATAGCTTCGAGTACTTACAACGACGAAAATAGCTTAGTAGCCGAGATCCGGAGTGTGAGTACCTTTTACCTTTCCTCCCCGGCAACGGCGCCAGAAAATAGCTTGATGTTTACGGGTGCTTCTATTCTTGTAGACAGTGTTGGGCCCCCAAGAGCAGAGGTTTGTAGAACAGCAGCAAGTTTTCCCTTAAGTGGATCACCCAAGGTTTATCGAACTCAGAGAGGAAGAGGTCAAAGATATCCCTCTCATGCAACCCTGCAATCACGATACAAGAGGTCTCTTGTGTCCCCAACACACCTAATACACTTGTCAGATGTATAGGTGCACTAGTTCGGCGAAGAGATAGTGAAATACAAGTAATATGGATGGATATGAGTGGTAATAGCAATCTGAATGAAATATGGCAGCGAGTAAACATGCAACAAAACAGTAAACAAACGGTGATTCGATGCTTGGAAGCAAGGCCCATGGATCCTGCTTTCACTAGTGGACACTCTCAACATTGATCGCATAATAAATAACTCTTTCTCATATGTGCTACATACACTCTTTTGTTGGATGACAAACACCAGTCGTTGTGTAGGGCTACAAGAGCACCTCAATGCCGGAGTTAACAAGCTCCACAACATTCGATGTTCATATTTAAATAACCTTGGAGCATAATAGATCATTGCAAAATAAACCAAGAACTAACATAGCGCACACACTCGTCCACATTACACTATGAAGGAGGAATAGATCACATCAATACTATCATAATGATAATTAACTCCACAATCTACAAGAGATCATGATCATAGCCTACGACAAGAACCACACGGTGCACACACTAGTCACCTTTACACCATGCGGGAGGAATAGACTACTTTAATAACATCACATGAGTAGCACACAACTAGTAGCGATACAAAGCTCATATGAATCTCAATCATGTAAAGCAGCTCATGAGATTATTGTATTGAGGTACATGGGAGAGAGATTAACCACATAGCTACAGCGGAGCCCTCAGCCTCGGGGATGGATTACTCCCTCCTCATCATGGAGACGACGATGGCGGTGAAGATGGCGGTGGAGACGGCGGTGGAGATGACTCGGGGGCAATTCCCCGTCCCGGCAGGGTGCCGGAACAGAGACTTCGTCCCCCGAATTGGAGTTTCGCGATGTGGCGGCGCCCCTGGAGTCTTTCTGGAGTTTCGTCAAGAGGTACTGCGTTTTTAGGTCGAAAGGGGTTATATAGGCGAAGAGGCGGCGCAGGAGGGCTGGCAGGGTGGCCCCACCATAGGCCGGTGCGGCCAGGGTCTGGCCCGCGCCGCCTTATGGTGTGGTGGCCCCCTGGCCCCTCTCCGACTCTTCTTCGGTGTTCTGGAGCCTTTCGGGAAAAATAGGAGGTTTGGCGGTGATTTCGTCCAATTCCGAGAATATTGCCCGAACGAGCCTTTCCGGAACCAAAAACAGCAGAAAACAGACAACCGGCCTTTCGGCATCTCGTCAATAGGTTAGTTCCGGAAAACGCATAATAATGACATAAAGTGTGAACAAAACATGTCGGTATTGTCATAAAACAAGCATGGAACATCAGAAATTATAGATACGTTGGAGACGTATCAGGGACCTGCCCAAAAATGTGAATCCCCTGGTTTTCAAACTACTTGGGATAACGCCTTCGAGCCGATATACTTTCCCCTTAGTATACTTTGTCAAATCCCGTCCTCGGTAAGAAGCTTGAACATCCATTAACCTAGCAAAGCTAAGTTCTTGACTTCCAGGTCATGAACTCCAAGCCCTCCTTGGTCTTTGGGCCTACAAACTATACTCCATTTAACCAGTTGATATTTCTTTTTCTCGATGTCCCCTTGCCAAAAGAATCTGGATCGATAATAATCAAGTTTGTACAGGACTCCTTTTGGTAAGAGAAAAAAAGATAACATATACAATATCATGTTTGTCGGTACTAAATTAATGAGTACCAGTCTTCCTCCAAGGGACAACAATTTACATTTTCAACTACTAAGACGTTTCTGGAGTCTTTCTTCCACTATTATCTATTGGACAATTGTGAGTCTCCGATAATGAATCGGAATACCCAAATTACGAATTGGAAATTGGCCTTGCCCACAGCCAAACAACTATGCGTACAAGGTTGCTTCATCTTGGGCATCACCGAAACAAAACAATTCACTTTTATGGAAATTAATATTTAGACCCGAAAGTTGCTCGAACGCTGCCAAAATTAATTTTAGGTTGTGAGCTTTTTCAAGATCATGATCCATAAATAAAATTGTATCATCGGCGTTCTGAAGGATTGATAACCCACCATCTACCAGATGTGGAATCACAACTTCAATCTGACCACCAGACTTAGCATGCTCGATCAAGATAGCAAGCATATCCGCTACAATGTTGAACAACATTGGTGATAACGGATGATGTTGTGTAGAGTATGCAGTTGGGAAACCCCAAAAGTAAGGTATGATGAGCACAGTAGTAAGTTTTCCCTCAGAAAGAAACCAAGGTTTAATCGACCAGTAGGAGAAAGAAATCACTTCTAAAAGTGTTGTTGGCTGACTTTGGCAGCGCGCACTACCGGTGTCAGCAACAACGTGGAACCTGCACACAACACAACCAAACTACTTCTTCCAACTTACAGTGAGGTTGTCAATCTCACTGGTTTTGCTGAAACAAAGGATTAGCTGTATAGTGTGGAAAGAGATGTTTGTTTGAAATTAAATGAAGAGAATAATGCTTGCAGTAGATGGTTTTATCAGTGTAAAAGAAAGGACCGGGGTCCACAGTTCACTAGAGGTGTCTCTCCATAAATATAAATAACATGATGTATAAACAAATTACAGTTGTACAATTGACAGAATAAAGACCATACATGACAAGATGATTACTATGAGATTCATTTGGGCATTACAGCAAGATTCATAGACCGTAATCCAACTGCATCTATGACTAATAATCCACCCTCGGGATATCATCCGAACAACTTTGGGTATTAAATTGCAAGCAACAGATTATTTCATTAAGTAAAGTGTGTAAAGTAAACAACAAAATTTTCCTTGGATAAAGCATTGTTGTTTTCTCCCTAGTAGCAACATCACATCTACAACCTTAGGAATTATTGTCACTCTCCCAGATTTCTAGAGACATGAATCCACTATCGAGCATAAATACTCCCTCTTGAAGTCACAAGCACATACTTGGCCAGAGCATCTAGCTACTAGCAACAGAGAGCATGCAAGATCACAAATAACATATAAAACAGGTATATAATCAACTCAATCCTAGTATTCAATATTTATCGGATCCCAGCAACACAACATGTAGCAGTATATAAAAATGATCTTGATCATGTTAGGCAGCTCACAAGATCTAAACATGAAGCATAAGGAGGAGAAGACAACCATCTAGCTACTGCTATGGACCCGTAGTATAGAGATGAACTACTCACGCATCAGGCATCACTTCGAAGGCGGGCATGGTGATGAAGAGGCCTCCGGTGATGATCTACCTCTCCGGCAGGGTGCCGGGAAGAGTTTCAGAACCCTCCCGAACTAGGGTCGACTATGGCGGCGGCTACAGAACTTTTCGTGGATAGAGGCTCGGGTGTTAAGGTTTTTCCCGAGGATGTCAATTTATAGGCGAAAGGGCGATGTCGGTGGGCGCCCGAGGGGCCCAAACCATACCTACTGTTGTGGCTGCCTCCTGGCTCTTTTCCATCTCCCCTTTGGACTCTGTCTTCGTGACACCAAAATAGGAACTTCGGCTTTTGTTTCGTCCAATTCCGAGAATATTTTCATAAAAAAAAATTTGAAATACAAAAACAGCAGAAAATAGGAACTGACACTGTGGCATCTTGTCAATAGGTTAGTTCCGGAAAATGCATAAAATGCCACGAAGTGTAAACAAAACATATAGAAATTGGTGTAAAACAAGCATGTAGCATCAAAAATTATAGATACGTTTGCAACGTATCAGCATCCCCAAGCTTAACTCCTCCTCGTCCTCGAGTAGGTAAGTGATAACAAAAATAATTTTTGATGTGACATGTAGCCAACAATAGAACTTAGCAAGTATGTAAAAGCATTTGTAAGCTGATATCAAAGTAGTCTAAAGATAGGCATGATAGATTTAATTCTAACAATAGAACTTAGCAACTATGTTACAATATGAGAAGTAACTCAAATAAAAGATCATGAATAATAGTGCACTGAAAGCAACTGTTTGTTTTTTTAGCATAGAGGAAACATAGAAAAGTGGTATTCAGCTTGTCCTTCATGGAATAGAAAAACATAAATGCATAGGACACCTTCAAAGTTCATAAGGGTGACCATATACAAATAATTTGAGAACAAGCAATAACATAATTATGAATCAATCAATAATAAATCTTGGGACTATGCACATTATACTCAGAATGACAACTATGCTCTCTTAATTGGTGCATAAAGTTAGAAGATGAAGACTCAACATAAAAGAAAAAGAAAGACTTTTCACAAGGGGAAGCAGAGATTACTCATGTCTTTGGAGCGTTTTATTTTGAATAAAACAGAGGTGTTGAAAATTTATTTTGAGATGTATGTATGTCTATGTCAACGACTGGTATCAAATGGTTCATCATACTTTCATATAGTGACTTCAAGAGCGGCTCCCATATAGTTCTCCTTTTGCAAACCATTATTTAGGATCTCTCCAGTACATAGTGTGCGGAGCTTTATTTGTTTATTTTATATTTTTTTTGTGGGCTGGGCACCCAGTTGCCTTGATCTTTTTCCAATATTAAGGACAAGCATATTATTCATGCTAGTCAAGGTGTGAAGACATGAAAAGACAATAAAAAATTCAATACTTCCTCATGAGCTAAAATAGGACACAAAACAGGTAATAATTTTTGAAGATTTTAAAGGTAGCACACAAGCAATTTACTTTGGAGTGACTGTGAAATACCACATATAGGTAGGTATGGTGGACACAATTGGAAAACTTTGGTTTTTTGGGAGTTGGATGCACGAGTGGTGCTCATACTCAGTATAGGTGAAGGCTAGCAAAAGACTGGGAGCGACCAACTAAGAGAGCAATAATAATGGCCATAATCATGCATAGCGATAAAACATTATTAATCAAAGCACAAAGTGATATTACAAGTAAAAACCTAAATGATCATAGAGGCTTGATGTGACTAGTTTGTAGTCACAGCATAGTGTAAGCATGTGCCAAGTCAACCCAAATAAAGCATCAAAGAAGAATACCACAATATTATGCTTTTGTATGATGGAAGCAACACATGATTCTTTCATTGGCACATTAAGCACTCTCAGCTATTTGAGACAAGTCATGCTACAACAATAACTACTAAGCATACAATTAAAATAACATCTAACATGACATGCTAAAGTCTAAACCACAGTCTAAACAAGCTTCCTTTTGTACCACTATAAGCATGAAATATTTTACTCGTTTCCAACAAAAATCAATTTATTTGAAACAACTCTCATAGATAAAAATCAATAAAGATCAGAGAGCTAATCATACATAACTAAAGAAAATAAACAAGCTCTAAACAAAATACGAGTGGAAAACAAGAGCTAAACGCAGTACTAGCAAAAGAGAACACTTGCAGAACAATAAGAGTGAGAACTAGAGTGTTCTATGCAATGAAAACGGAGTGTGTCATTCTCAAAACAAGTATGCTGGGATCCAAACATATACTACAACAAACAAAACAAAAGAAAATTAAAAACAAAAATAAAGACGCTCCAAGAATAACACATAGCATATGAAGCAATAAAAATATAGCATCTTGAAAGATGACATGATATTTTTGATGATGAAGAAGGGAATGCCTTGGGCATCCCCAAGCTTTGACGCTTGTACCTTTTGGATAATTTTTGGGGTGACATGGACATCCTCAAGCTTGAGCTTTTGTCCATCCTTCATCTCATCACATCATTCTTCTCTCCCTACACTTGAAAACTTCCTTCATACAAAACTTTACATAATTTTCATTAGCAGCATTAGTACAATCAAAATAACAAATCTACTTTGGTTCAGTTCTAACATAAATAAAACATCAATTAAAACATTAGCTACTGTAGGAACTTCTTTTAAAAGATCTTTCTCTCAAAAGAACTCAAAAATAAAAAGATTAAGAGGAAAATGCAAATAGGGGCAGAAATCTGTCAAAACAGAACGGCAGGTAAAGATCGATTTTTTCGAAAATCCTCTGTTGCTCAATCAAAAAGTGTAAAACTAATGAAAGTTAGATAATAACCCGGGGCAAGTGCTCAGAACTTTTCATAATAATCTGAAGTTCTGGCTGAGAATATTTTTTTGGTGGCAGCACATAATCTGTTTCGGGACAACAACTTCCCCAAATCTCACGTTCTTCCTATTGGAGGCTATCCTTGGAACAAAAATTAAATAAAAAGGATAAGGAGAGATTATTACAGAGGTAACAACTTCCAAGACTCAACAAAAGAAAAATTACATAAATAAAACATGGATTATCTCCCAAGAGTGCTTTTCTTTAACGTCTTTCAGCTAGGCGCGGAAAGCTTGAATCAAGTATTTTCAAGTGAAGAAGCATCAACATCATAATTTGTCCAAATAATAGTAAAAAGGTATCTTCTTTCTCTTTCTAGGGAAGTGTTCCATACCTTTCTTGAGTGGGAATTGATATTTAATAATCCCATCTCTCATATCAATAGCAGCACCAATAATTCTAAGAAAAGGTCTTCCCAAAACAATAGGACAAGAAGCATTGCATTCAATATCCAAAACAAAAAAATCAACGGGGACAAGGTTATTATTAACAATAATAAAAACATTATTAACTCTCCCCAAAGGTTTGTTCTTAGCAATATCAGCAAAATGAACAACCAAATAACCTTGTTCCAAAGGTGGCAAATCAAGCATATCATAAATTTTTCTAGGCATAACAGTGATGCTCGCACCAAGATCACATAAAGCATTGCAAACAAAGTCATCCACTTTCATTTTAATGATGGGCTTACAACCATCTTCTAACTTTCTAGGAATAGAAGCTTAATGTTTTAACTTCTCTTCTCTAATTTGCATGAGAGCATTTGTAATATGTTTTGTAAAAGTCATATTTATATAACTAGTATTAGGATTTCTTGCAAGATTTTGTAGGAACATAATTACTTCAGAGATATTGCAACTATCAAAATAAAATTCCTTATTATCAAAGGTAATAGGACTATTGTCTCCCATACTTCGAAAAATTTCAGCGCTCTTATCAGAAACAGTTTCAGTGGCTCTAGGCAATTTTGTAGAAGGAGTGGAAACTTTTCCTACACCAATTATTTTACCATAATAGTAGGAGGTTTTCTAACATTTGAGACTTCAGCACTACTAGTGGTGGTAATTGTATAAACTTTAGTCATACTATTATTTCTAGCAATTTCATCCTCTCTTTCCCACGTAGCATGCAATTCAGCCAACATCTTAACATCGTCATCAATTCTAACTTGAATGTCATTCAAAGTCTTGCTTTCTTCAACATCATGAGGCATAAACTTTAGTTTAAGAAGAGCAAGGCTATCAACTTTAGAAGCAAGAACATCAATTTTACCAAACTTTTCCTCAACAGATTTATTAAAAGCAGTTTGTTTACTAATAATATAAGTCCTTAAGCATGACTTCAAGATCATAGGTTGCACTTCTATTGTTGTTGTAGGAATTGCCATAAGAATTGCCATAACTATTACCATTATTATAAGGATATGGCCTATAATTTTTACCACCAAAATTATTCCTATAAGTATTGTTGTTAAAATTATTGCTTTTAATGAAGTTCATATAAACATGCTCTTCTTGAGCAACCAAAGAGGATAAAGGAATATTATTTGGATCAACATGAGCTTTACCATTAACAAGCATAGACATAATGGTATCAATCTTATCACTCAAGGAAGAGGTTTGTTCAATAGAATTTTCCTTCTTACCTTGTGGAGCCCTCTCAGTATGATATTCAGAATAATTTATCATCATATCATCAAGGAGCTTTGTTGCGACTGATGGCGTGTATTTCACACGTTCGTTGGGCAACCCCAAGAGGAAGGTATGATGCGCACAGCAGCAAGTTTTCCCTCAGAAAGAAACCAAGGTTTATCGAACCGGGAGGAGCCAAGAAGCACGTTGAAGGTTGATGGCGGCGGGATGTAGTGCGGCGCAACACCGGAGATTCCGGCGCCAACGTGGAACTGCACAACACAACCAAGCTACTTTGCCCCAACGAAACGGTGAGGTTGTCAATCTCACCGAGCTTGCTTGTAACAAAGGATTAACCGTATTGTGTGGAAGATGATTGTTTGCGAGAGAAAACGGTAGAAACAAGTATTGCGGTGGATTGTATTTCGGTAAAGAGAATTGGACCGGGGTCCACGAGTTCACTAGAGGTGTCTCTCCCATAAGACGAACGGCATGTTGGGTGAACAAATTACGGTTGGGCAATTGACAAATAAAGAGAGCATGACAATGCACATACATATCATGATGAGTATAGTGAGATTTAATTGGGCATTACGACAAAGTACATAGACCGCCATCCAAGCTGCATCTATGCCTAAAAAGTCCACCTTCGAGGTTATCATCCGAACCCCCTCCGGTATTAAGTTGCAAACAACGAGACAATTGCATTAAGTATGGTGCGTAATGTAATCAACAACTACATCCTTAGACATAGCATCAATGTTTTATCCCTAGTGGCAACGAGCACAACACAACCTTAGGGGTTTACGTCACTCCCCAGTGTCAATGCGGGCATGAACCCACTATCGAGCATAAGTACTCCCTCTTGGAGTTAAAAGCATCTACTTGGCGAGCATCTACTAATAACGGAGAGCATGCAAGATCATAAACAACACATAAGCATAACTTTGATAATCAACATAACAAGTATTCTCTATTCATCGGATCCCAACAAACGCAACATATAGAATTACATATAGATGATCTTGATCATGATAGGCAGCTCACAAGATCAGACAATGATAGCACAATGGGGAGAAGACAACCATCTAGCTACTGCTATGGACCCATAGTCCAGGGGTAGACTACTCACTCATCACTCCGGAGGCGACCATGGCGGTGTAGAGTCCTCCGGGAGATGATTCCCCTCTCCGGCCAGGGGTGCGGAGGCGATCTCCTGGATCCCCGAGATGGGATCGGCGGCGACGGCGTCTCGGTAAGGTTTTCCGTATCGTGGCTCTCGGTGCTGGGGGTTTCGTCACGGAGGCTATTTGTAGGCGGAAGGGCAAGTCAAGAGGCGGCACGGGGGTCCACACCACGGGCCGGCGCGGCCAAGGGGGGCCGCGCCGCCCTAGGGTTTGGCGCCCACGTGGCCCCTCTTCGTCTCTCCTTCGGACTTCCGGAAGCTTCGTGAGAAAATAGGCCTCCGGGCTTTTATTTCGTCCAATTCCGAGAATATTTCTTTACTAGGATTTCGAAACCAAAAACAGCGAGAAAACGACAAGCGGCACTTCGGCATCTTGTTAATAGGTTAGTTCCGGAAAATGCACGAATATGATATAAAGTGTGCATAAAACATGTAGATAACATCAATAATGTGGCATGGAACACAAGAAATTATCGATACGTTGGAGACGTATCGGCATCCCCAAGCTTAGTTACGCTCGTCCCGAGCGGGTAAAACGATAACAAAGATAATTTACGGAGTGACATGCCATCATAAACTTGATCATACTATTTGTAAAGCATATGTAGAGAATGCAGCGATCAAAACAATGTGTATGTCATGAGTAAACAAGTGAATCATAAAGCAAAGACTTTTCATGAATAGCACTTCAAGACAAGCATCAATAAGTCTTGCATAAGAGTTAACTCATAAAGCAATAATTCAAAGTAAAGGTATTGAAGCAACACAAAAGAAGATTAAGTTTCAGCGGTTGCTTTCAACTTGTAACATGTATATCTCATGGATATTGTCAACATAGAGTAGTATAATAAGTGCAATAAGCAAGTATGTAGGAATCAATGCACAGTTCACACAAGTGTTTGCTTCTTGAGGTGGAGAGAAATAGGTGAACTGACTCAACATTGAAAGTAAAAGAATGGTCCTCATAGAGGAAAAGCATCGATTGCTATATTTGTGCTAGAGCTTTGATTTTGAAAACATGAAACAATTTTGTCAACGGTAGTAATAAAGCATATGCATCATGTAAATTATATCTTATAAGTTGCAAGCCTCATGCATAGTGTACTAATAGTGCTCGCACCTTGTCCTAATTAGCTTGGACTACCTGGATTATCACCGCAATACATATGCTTTAACCAAGAATCACAAAGGGGTACCTCTATGCCGCCTCGTACAAAGGTCTAAGGAGAAAGCTCGCATTTGGATTTCTCGCTTTTGATTATTCTCAACTTAGACATCCATACC
>NC_061510.1:93430103-93472231 GCF_022539505.1 Lolium rigidum | reverse complement strand
GACGATCAAATCCAACACACATGAATAATTATCTATGTAATCCCTGTACCACTTAATCAACCATTAGTGTATCACATATATTGACATCAAACACACAAAACATAATGTGAGAGATGTTCTTTCAGACTCCCCCCGTCTGCGATACCCTCACTTCCAGCCATCGAAGAAGGGCGGCAGTGAGCGCGGCGGCTTCGGCATCTGGGCGTTCTCCCCTCCCCCCTGCCCGCATCCGGAGGGGCCGGAGAGACCGAAGGGTCCGGAGGACGGATCGGAGTGGAAGGCGTCGCCGCATTAAGCCATGGTAGCCAACGACTTTAGCGCCCCGACGACCCGAAGGAGTTCCCGGGCCAACGCGTGCCCATCCGTGCCTCCCTAGAGCCGCCACTGCCGTAGCTGGTGGAGGCTGACCGGTCCTGGTGCGAGAAGGAGGAACATGCCTACCGTGCACGTTGTGGTGACGACGGCCAAGGTTGCAGTCGCTACGGCCATCTGTCCCCGCCACGTGCGCCGCCACAGCCTCTGCGGATGCAACAACCGCCGCCGCCTCGTAGGTTCGAGCCGCGCCCGGCGAGCGACAACAACGGCTCCTCCGACGACAACGAGGGCGAGTTCGACGACTTCGAGTACATGTACTATAGGTCTAGATATGAATATGACTAGTCTCTTATTTGTAATAGAATAATAATAATTTTATTTAAAATGTACATCATTTGTATGAGGGTTACAGCTAGGGGCCGACCGGCCCCCCATTTTGTATTTAGGGCATCTCCAGCGTCGCGACGCATTTTATTGTCCGCGTGCGTCCGTTTGCATCGGGCCATAGACGCTAAAATGGCCATTTTTTTCACGCGTCCGTTTGCGTCTGGGGTGGCTTCAGCGGGGTGACGCATTTTTTTACTTGTTTTTTTTCTTTTCTCCTTTTAAACATAGTTCCAAATATTACATATTGGAACATTATTTTACACAAACTAATACATAGTTTGGAACATGGTTTACACAAACTAATACATAGTTTGAACCATGGTTGACACAAATAAAAACATTTTAAAAAAAAGAAACCAGTTGTGTTGATTTCTGTTTAAATCGTTGCCAAGAAAGAACATTCGAGGGCACACCCAGTTAAGGATGGCAATGGGAAGGGGAGAGAAATACCATACCCATACCTGTATAGTCAATGGGTACAAACTTCTACTCATACCCGTACCCATGGGTATAAAACTTTACCCATACCCATACCCCGCGGGTACCCGTACCCATTGGGTACCCGATGGGTAGTTTAGATTGTACACAGTTCAATCACAATTTTACATTTATCGATAACAATTTTGATAAAAAAATTAATTATCTCAACTCAAAAAACAGGTAGTTGAGTACATAACAATTAACATAATATAAAAATCATATTCTCATATTCTAACTCATAAGTCAACAGAACTAGACATGTCACGTAAGAATTTAACAATAAGCGGGCAGGGTATGGGTATACCCGCGGGTACGAGGCTATACCCGTGCCCTGCCCATGACTTAACGGGCAGGGTACGGGTACTACCCATGGGCATAAAAGTCTACCCATAACCTGCCCATGCGGGTACGGTACCCGCGGGTACCCGTACCCGTGGGTAAAATTGTCATCCTTACACCCAGTCACCCAAACTGGAAAATCCAGCTGGTGACGGTGCCCTTGTTGGTTCTTCGGAGGAAGAACAACCAGAAACCTTCACTACTAGCTTTGACTGGCCCGTAGTCATATTCGCTTCAAAGAAAGAACACTCTCAGTTCTAACTATCAGTGTCCGAGCCGGATTCGCCGGTGTGCTAGTGCCTGCGGTAGGCGGTGTCGTCGAACACCTTGACGATCATCTCGCCGTCCCCCTCATAGAGGAAGGTGAGCTGGCAGCCGGGCTCGAGCGCGAGGTCGCGGGCGAACTTGTCCCACGCCGTGTGCAGGTATATCTTGCCCTGCCCGTCGAACAAGACATCGATAGTCCACCGGCAGAAGTTGCAGCTGGCCTCCCGTAGCTGCAAGTGCGTCGGCTCGACGCCATCGATTAACTCGGTGAACTTGTCCGGGAGCCGCTTGATGCCAAGTGGGTCGTCGTTGATGCGGAGGAGGAACTCGAAGCAGCGGTCGTCCTGCGAAGACGAGGAGGGCGCAGGCGACAACAAGCATGGGGCCGTAGCTGCTCCACCACGGCGGCCCCTGCCCCGGCCCCGGGGGCGCCCAGGCCCGCGGCCTCGACCGCCTTGCCGGCCACCAGGACCCGCCATGGACTTCCTCGCAGGTCTGGCTGCGTCGCAGGAAGAGCTAGGCGGCGCAAGGTGGAGCTTGTGGCGGCTAGGGTTTGTTTGGAGGAGTGGATGAGGAAGAAGAACACGCACCCTCTTTATATAGGCCGGAGGCAGGCGATGGCCGCGGGACGCGTGGCGTCGCCATTAACGTGGTTTGCGGAGGTAGGCGGCGGCTGCTCGGCAGCCTAGGCATCGCCATTAACGTAGCGCAGACTGCGGAAGCGACGCAGCGACGCCAGCCGCTGGGGCGCCTGAGAAGACACATCGACGCAGGGTCGTTGCCAGGCGGGCTCGACGAAACGTCCGCCAGACGCGAACGGGCACTTTGAGCGTCCTCGCAGCGTTCGCAGAGACGTATCCGAGACGCATATTTAAACCAGGTTTGCGTTGCCCCGCTGGAGGTGATACCAGACATATTTTTTGTCCGACAGACCAAAACGATCGCTCAGCCTCCGTTTGCGTGACCGGTGGAGATGCCCTTAGCACCGAAGCCCCTCACGTGGGCAAAAAATGGGCACCGCCAGACCTAATAAGGGTACAAGTGGAGATGCTCTTTTTTTGGATAAAGGGAATATATTAATATCAAAACGATACCAATTACACCCAGCCTCTGCAACAACGCACCACCCTAATGGCGCTACGGATGCACACAGCCAAAAAAAAAAGAAAAGAAAACTAAGAAAGAAAAGTCCCGCTACAGTATCTCAGGCCTAACAACAGCAATACATCCACCACCAAGACAACACCTGAAATTCATAATCTCCAAAAACGACGCCTCCAAGAAGGGAACAGTGCGCGAACACCATCGTCGCCCGATCAACGATCTTAGGTTTTCACCCTGAAGATAGTCCCCGCTCTCAAAACAATGCCTCCAACAAGGTCATTGCCAGGCACAACCGAGTTAAGGCCGGACCTTGGGTTTTCACCCCGAAAGGTAGGACTCCGAACTTCACCTGTGTTGTCGCCCCCACTTTCATACCGATGCTGTGAAGCCCGGAACACCAAGCAAGTCCCTCAACAACGCGGAGACTTGAACCTCCCTTAGCTATCCTCCCCTCCGGCCTTCATGAACTTCTCTTCTTCCGACTTTCATCATGGATCCATAGTCACTTGATGTCAACACAGAAAAAGAGCTTCGCGCCGCTCCCTCCAGAATCAATCGGTCGGAATAATAGCATGGGTGCACACGACCGAATACCACCGATCCAGCAAACTCCAGGCAAAAGGCACTGTTACATTCGCCGGCGGAGCATTCCGGAACTCAACACTCCGGCTAGATCACGAGTCCAGGCCTTCGGTAGGTCTTCCTCTTCACGCAAGAGAGACCCTAGGACCACCGCCTTTATTCAGGTCGGACCCCCACGTCGGCGACCATCCCGGGCTGGCCACTCCAACCCTCCACCGGCGATTCCGTCGCTGGCTTCCAAGCATCTCCATCTCGCCGCCGGAACGCGGTGATAGATCGATAGATCCAGCACCACCAACCGCAGGCCAACCCTCTCCGGCGAAGAAGAGGGCCACCTCCACCGTCTTACCCAAGGCTGCTGCCTCGGGCGACCTCGTGTCGCGGGTGAAGCCCGAGATCGCCTCCACTCACCGGCGAGAGGCGGGGGGAAATTGGCGCAGGCCATCAGCCTGGCCGCCGCCCACCACCAGCCCCTGTCGGAGTGCTGCGGAGAGCCGACGGGAGGAGGGAGGCCGCAGCGCTGGCCGCCGCCACCCATCCCAACCGCGCCGGCCGAGGGAGAGCCGACGGGAAAAGGAGGCGCAGCGCAGGCTGCCGCCGCCCAACCCATCCGCGCGCCCGCCATGCGTCGAGGAAGGGGATCCGGCCGCCGTCCACTAGGCGTCGACGAGGAAGGGCCCCCGCCGCCGCCACGCCCCGAGGGTCTTTGCCCCGGCGGCGCTAAAGGCGGCGGCGGCGGCGGTGGCGTTTAGGGCTGGGGAGTTACGGGAGGGCTGGGCTGGGGAGTTACGGTGCTAACTGTGTTTCAGTGGAGATGCTCTTACGTGTGAACTTCACTTGCTCACCTGCCCGTACGCGAGAATCAACCATACACACGAGCTTTAGCCGACAGGTCGGCGCATGCAGGCCTATTCCTCAGCTCGCAGCAGCCTTTGGAGGAGGTAGACGGTGAAAACCATGCCGCTGCGGCTATTGCACTCGAGCAAAGCGTAGACGTTGCCATGTCTTTTCACAACACTGCCGCTTCTGCTTGCTCCGACAGTTTTTCAGTCAGCAAAGAAAGAAATGAAAGGCAGAAAGTAATCTCTACGTACCGCTACCTGCCTGCGCGACACGGCAAAGTGCCGGCCGCTGTGCTCCGGTCGCGCTCCCGTTTCATGCCACACACCGCGTACTGACCGCAACCATGGACCGGGTCTACAAGATGTAAATAAACACCGCTTGTCGATTTATCGTGCCAAATCCTCGAAACAACCTTTCCTCCCGCTATATTATTAATATACCAACAATAAGGAAACAAGCTGGATTTTTCAAGGCACAAGATGCATGGAAAAAAATATTAAGAGAGCTTTCGATGTTACGCTATTGTTCAAAACATCATTATGATGTATGTGATTCTACACAACAGGATTATCAAGGATAAGAAGGATTTAAACTTGAAGTTTTTTACATGACAATGTTGGTAGCTTTGTTAGGCGAACAAGAAATCTAGTTCCTATATAAGCACTTCTTGAAACGTACCGGCAAATTTAAGACCCTAGCATGCATACCCAGCTTCAGCATGATCTCGGTGAGCACCATTAGCACTTGCATGGGCAATAGTCGGCCACTTCTATTTATTTGATTTCCTATTTATTTATGTGGGATTTGAACCTTTATTTGCACTTTGAGCCACTCAGTACTTGTTTAAGTATATATATTTCAACTATTGATGTGATCTGAATTACTGTTGTATTTTGTGATATTTAAAACATTCATATTTTTTTTATGTCGATGTTACAATTATATTTTATTATCTAAATCACACATACATATGTTTAAATGCTGAAAAACAATTTTAAGCTCCTACTGCCGGATTTCCGCGCAAGACCTTTATAAACGATTTTGCCGCAAACTGTATACACATACTACGACTAGCCTTATACACCGCTGCCCCTGCACACACTGCCGCAGACGTGCAGTATTGAACGGCTACTAGTAGTATAGTAGTACGTCGCACTAGCTGTGATCCACCATATGTGCATGTCCGTGACCGTGACTAGGCCATAATGGTGCAGGTGCTCTCGACGACAGGCAAGAAGTTTCATACGAATACGCTCTGATACTCCAATCATGGAGAAATTTCAACCTTCGCCAGGTCCTACTGATTCATGTGTTGCATAGATAACATTGCCAAAAATAGGGCCAGTTCCATTTGAGACTGGGTGGTCTAAGAGCATCTACACCGGCGCCCCCGATAGCGGTCCCGATAGCTTTTTAGGGTCGGGGGCAAAAATAGGCTCGCACCGGCGCGTCTCAAACAGTGCCGGCGATTTTTGGAGCCCAATAGAAGCGCCGGCAACCCCGTGCCGGCCCCTTCGCCAAAGGCGCGAATCGGGCGCGCCGGCGCCTCGCGAGGCTGAAAATTTTGGGTGTGGGAGCCGCCTGTCAGCTACACAACAACAAAATATACATCTTCTCCCCCAAAGCCCCGTCCCCTCCGCCGCTCATTTCTCCCGCCAGCCGCTCCATCTCCCATCCAGCCTCCAACCCGAAAAATCCTCGCCGCCGCGCCATGCCACCGAAGAGAAAGGCTCTGGCGAAGGCAGCGAAGCCGCCGACGAAGGCGCCGCCGAAGACGCGCACGGTCACGCCGAAGGAGAAGCCGGCGTCCATGCCACAGGAGGACTGGGAGACGGAGATGGAACGCCGCGCCTTCGTCACGGCCGACCGCAGGAGGCGCCGCATCGCCGCCCTCGACGCAGCGAAAGCGGCGGCCTCTGCGGAAGGGTGCCTGAGCTTGGGCAGCGGCCTGAACAACATCTCGAGCTCCCCGTCCTCGCCGGATTACTACGCGGGGTACACCGCGGACGCGCCGTCGATCTCGCAGATGCAGCTGTTGCAGATGGACGGCCGCGCCCGCTACTCCCCCGAGTTCGAGGACAGCGACATGACCGTCGACAACAACGCCCCATTCTCGCCGGATTCAACGGCTCGGGGTAGAGGCGCCTTCCTCTTCCCCGACCTGAACGATTCGCCTGACCTGCGCCGCACCCAGGGCCACGTGACGGACGGCACCGGCCTTCCCCGCGACCTCTTCCCCGACGACGGCAGGCGCACCCAGCAGTTGTTCGGCAGCGGGTCCGGCGTGTCCATGGGCCAGGACGAGGTTCGTTTCCTTTCTTTCTATGTGTTGTGTGCATCGTAGACACCGGCGGCGACTGAAAGTTTGTAACTTTATGCGTAGTTTGCCGGCGAGGAGAAGATCCTGAACGACATATTACGCGGCCATGCCTACGAACCCCCGGTCGACGACTACGAAGAAGAGGCCGACAAGGACGAAGGTGAGGAGGAAGTCCAGGAGGAGCTGATCGACACCGAGACCGGCGCGAGCGTGAGGAGGACGCGCAGGCGTTCCGCCGGCGCTCGTGGTCCGAGGTGGAGGTCCTTGGAGGATGAATGCCTCATCGAGGCGTGGAAGCAAGTGAGCTTTTGCCCCATCACCGGCGCAAACCAAACCGGGGGCAAGTATTACAAGCGCATCCTCGATTGTTTCAATGAGAAGAAGAACTATGGTGATTACGCTACCATAGAAATGAACCAGAACGAGGGTGCCCTCTCTCACCGTTGGAACTTGATCAAGGGGGCGTGTAGCAAGTTCCACGGCTACTATGAGAAGATCAAGGCACGAAAGGAGAGCGGCAAGACGATGGTGGATTGGGTATGATCTACGCCTATCTTATTTGCATATGAATTGATGATCAATGTTGTTGCATATGAATTGATGATCAATGTTGTTGCATATGAATTGATGATCAATGTTGTTGCATATTAATTGATGATCCAACTTGTTTTTCATTGTTTTGCATCATACATTGTTAGATGCTCCAAGCCCTCGATATGTACAAGCACCAACACGAGGACAAAGACTTCCCGTTTATGCATTGCTACAACAAGCTCCAAGGTTGCAAGAAATGGGACGACCTCCTCCACACTCTCTTGAAGGACGGGGAAGATGGGCCGGTCGATCCAGCCGGCGCCTCGACCGGGCGCCCCATTGGCAACAAGAAGGCCAAGACCGACAGGAATGCGGCACCGGTATTGGCAGCCATGTACGCCTCCATCGAGAAGATGATCACCTCGTTCTCGGTGGAGAACAAGGAAGCTGCCAACAGAGCTGCCGTCGTGTGGAAGGCCATCCTCGACAAGCAAGACGCCAAGATCGAGTTGGAGAGGGAGAGGGTGGTAGCGGCGAAGATGGAAGCTCACGCCGCTGCCATGACGGCCACCAACGAAGCAACGCAGCTATCGTTGGCCAAAATGTCTCAAGAATCGAAGATCTTGATGGCCGACATGGAGAAGATGGACCCCTTGGCGCGGGCGTGGCACGAGATGTACCGCGAGCGCATCGGCCAAGAGGTGATGGCGGCGCGAGCTGCGTCGGCGTCTGATGCGTGTAGTTGACACGTCCGTTGGGAAACCCAAGAGGAAGGTGTGATGCGCACAGTAGCAAGTTTCCCCCAGTAAGAAACCAAGGTTTAATCGAACCAGTAGGAATCAAGAAGCACGTTGAAGGTTGATGGCGGAGGAGTGTAGTGCGGCGCAACACCAGGGATTCCGGCGCCAACGTGGAACCCGCACAACACAATCACGTGAACTTTGCCCCAACGTAACAGCGAGGTTGTCAATCTCACCGGCTACTCGTAAACAAAGGATTAGATGTATAGTGTGGATGATGATGTTTGTTTGCGAAGAACAGTAAAGAACAATTGCAGTAGATTGTATTTCAGATGTAAAGAATAGGACCGGGGTCCACAGTTCACTAGCGGTGTCTCTCCCATAAGATAAATAGCATGTTGGGTGAACGAATTACAGTTGGGCAATTGACAAATAAAGAAGGCATAACAATGCACATACAAATATCATGATGAGTACTATGAGATTTAATCAGGGCATTACGACAAAGTACATAGACCGCCATCCAGCATGCATCTATGCCTAAAAAGTCCACTTTCAGGTTATCATCCGAACCCCTTCCGGTATTAAGTTGCAAGCAACAGACAATTGCATTAAGTATGGTGCATAATGTAATCAACACAAATATCCTTAGACAAAGCATCGATGTTTTATCCCTAGTGGCAACAGCACATCCACAACCTTAGAACTTTCTATCAGTGTCCCAGATTTAATGGAGGCATGAACCCACTATCGAGCATATATACTACCTCTTGGAGTCACAAGTATCAACTTGGCCAGAGCCTCTACTAGCAACGGAGAGCATGCAAGAACATAAACAACATATATGAGATTGATAATCAACTTGACATAGTATTCAATATCCATCGGATCCCAACAAACACAACATGTAGGATTACAAATAAATGATCTTGATCATGATAGGCAGCTCACAAGATCGAGCATGATAGCACAATTAGGAGAAGACGACCATCTAGCTACTGCTATGGACCCATGGTCCAGGGGTGAACTACTCACACATCAATCCGGAGGCGATCATGGTGATGAAGAGTCCTCCGGGAGATGATTCCTCTCTCCGGCAGGGTGCCGGAGGCGATCTCCTGAATCCCCCGAGATGGGATTGGCGGCGGCTGCGTCTCTGGAAGGTTTTCCGTATCGTGGCTCTCGGTACTGGGGGTTTCGCGACGGAGGCTTTAAGTAGGCGGAAGGGTAGGTCAGGGGGCGTCACGGGGGGCCCACACAGTAGGCCGGCGCGGCCAGGGCTTGGGCCGCGCCGCCCTTTTGTGTGGCCACCTCGTGGCCCCACTTCGTTTCCTCTTCGGACTTCTGGAAGCTTCGTGGAAAAATAGGCCCCTGGGCGTTGATTTCGTCCAATTCCGAGAATATTTCCTTACTAGGATTTCTGAAACCAAAAACAGCAGAAAACAAGCATCGGCTCTTTGCATCTCGTCAATAGGTTAGTGCCGGAAAATGCATAATAATGACATATAATGTGTATAAAACATGTGAGTATCATCATAAAAGTAGCATGGAACATAAGAAATTATAGATACGTTTGGGACGTATCAAGCATCCCTAAGCTTAGTTCCTACTCGCCCTCGAGTAGGTAAACGATAACAAAGATAATTTCTGAAGTGACATGCTATCATAATCTTGATCATACTATTGTAAAGCACATGAGATGAATGCAGCGATTCGAAGCAATGATGAAGATAATGAGTAAACAAATGAATCATATAGCAAAGACTTTTCATGAATAGTACTTTCAAGACAAGTATCAATAAGACTTGCATAACAGTTAACTCATAAACAATAAATTCAAAGTAAAGGCATTGAAGCAACACAAAGGAAGATATAAGTTTCAGCGGTTGCTTTCAACTTTAACATGTATATCTCATGGATAATTATCAACACAAAGTAATATAACAAGTGCAATAGGTAAACATGTAAGAATCAATGCACACAGTTTACACAAGTGTTTGCTTCTAAGATAGAAAGAATAGGTAAACTGACTCAACAATAAAGTAAAAGATAGACCCTTCGCAGAGGGAAGCATGGATTACTATTTTTGTGCTAGAGCTTTTATTTTGAAAACAAGAAACAATTTTGTCAACGGTAGTAATAAAGCATATGAGTTATGTATAAGACATCTTATAAGTTGCAAGCCTCATGCATAGTATACTAATAGTGCTCGTACCTTGTCCTAATTAGCTTGGATTAACACGGATTATCATTGCATAACATATGTTTCAACCAAGTGTCACAAAGGGGTACCTCTATGCCGCCTATACAAGGGTCTAAGGAGAAGGTTCGCATTGGATTTGTCGCTTTTGATCATTCTCAACTTAGACACCCATACCGGGACAACATGGACAACAGATAATGGACTCCTCTTTTTAATGCTTAAGCATTCAACAACAGATAATATTCTCATAAGAGATTGAGGTTTTATGTCCAAACTGAAACTTCCACCATGATTCATGGCTTTAGTTAGCGGCCCAATGTTCTTCTCTAACAATATGCATACTCAAACCATTTGATTGTGAAAACCGCCCTTACTTCAGACAAGACGAACATGCATAGCAACTCACATGATATTCAACAAAGATAAAAGTTGATGGCGTCCCCAGAAACATGGTTACCGCACAACAAGCAACTTATTAAGAAATAAGACACATAAGTACATATTCTTCACCACGATAGTTTTTAAGGCTATTTGTCCCATGAGCTATATATTGTAAAGGTAAAGAATATAAATTTAAAGGTAGCACTCAAGTAATGTACTTTGGAATGGCAGAGAAATACCATGTGGTAGGTAGGTATGGTGGACACAAATGGCATGGATTTTGGCTCAAGGATTTGGATGCACGAGAAGAATCCATCTCAATACAAGGCTAGGCTAGCAAGGTTGTTTGAAGCAAACTCAAGTATAAAATGGTACAACAAGACTCACATATAAACATATTGTAAGCATTATAAGACTTTACATCGTCTCCTTGTTGTTCAAACACCTCAACCAGAAAATATCTAGAGTTAGAGAGAACAATCATGCAAACCAAATTTTAACAAGCTCTATGTAGTTATTCATTAATGGGTACAAGGTACATGATGCAAGAGCTTAAACAAAATCTATATGAGCACAACAATTGCCAAGTATCACATTATTCAAGACATTATACCATTTACCACATGCGGCATTTTCCGTTTCCAACCATATATCAATGAATGAGGTAGTTCAACTTTCGCAATGAACATTAAAGATAAAGCTAAGAACACATGTGTTCATACGAAACAGACGGAGCGTAATATCTCCAATATAAAGGATTGTGGGATCCAATTTTATTCAAACAAAACAAAAACTAAAGCAAACGAGACGCTCCAAGCAAAGCACATAAGATGTGACTCGAATAAAAATATAGTTTCACTAGAGGAACTCGATAATGTTGTCGATGAAGAAGGGGATGCCTTGGGCATCCCCAAGCTTAGATGCTTGAGTCTTCTTGAAATATGCAGGGATGAACCACGGGGGCATCCCCAAGCTTAGACTTTTCACTCTTCTTGATCATATTGTATCATCCTCCTCTCTTGACCCTTGAAAACTTCCTCCACACCAAACTCGAAACAAACTCATTAGAGGGTCAGTGCATAATTCATATATTCAGAGGTGACATAATCATTCTTAATACTTCTGGACATTGCACAAAGCTACTGAAAGTTAATGGAACAAAGAAATCCATCAATCATAGCAAAACAAGCAATGTGAAATAAAAGGCAGAATCTGTCAAAACAGAACAGTCCGTAAAGACGAATTTTAAAGTGGCACCCTACTTGCTCAGATGAAAATGCCCAAATTGAATGAAAGTTGCGTACATATCTGAGGATCACGCACGTAAATTTGCAGATTTTTCTGAGTTACCTACAGAGAATTCTTCCCAGATTCGTGACAGCAAGAAATCTGTTTCTGCGCAGTAATCCAAATCTAGTATTGACTTTACTATCAAAGACTTTACTTGGCACAACAATGCAATAAAATAAAGATAAGGAGAGGTTGCTACAGTAGTAAACAACTTCCAAGCCTCAAATATAAAACAAAGTACTGTAGTAAAAACATGGATTTTCTCCCATAAGCGCTTTTCTTTAACGCCTTTCAGCTAGGCGCAGAAAGTGTGAATCAAGTATTATCAAGAGATGAAGCATCGACATCATAATTTGTCCTAATAATAGAATCATAAGGTAACTTCATTATCTTTCTAGGGAAGTGTTCCATACCTTTCTTGAGAGGAAATTGATATTTAATATTACCTTCCTTCATATCAATGGTAGCACCAACGAGTTCGAAGAAAAGGTCTTCCCAATATAATGGGACAAGATGCATTGCATTCAATATCCAAGACAACAAAATCAACGGGGACAAGGTTATTGTTAACCATAATACGAACATTATCAATCCTCCCCAAAGGTTTCTTTTTAGCATTATCAGTAAGATTAACATCCAAATAACAATTTTTCAATGGTGGCAAGTCAAGCATATCATAGATTTTCTTAGGCATAACAGAAATACTTGCACCAAGATCACATAAAGCATTACAATCAAAATCATTGACCCTCATCTTAATGATGGGGTCCCAACCATCTTCTAACTTCCTAGGAATAGAAGTTTCAAGTTTTAGTTTCTCTTCTCTAGCTTTTATGAGAGCATTTGTAATGTGTTTTGTAAAGGCCAAATTTATAGCACTAGCATTAGGACTTCTAGCAAGTTTTTGTAAGAACTTTATAACTTCAGAGATGTGACAATCATCAAAGTCTAAACCATTATGATCTACAGCAATGGGATCATTGTCCCCAATGTTGGAAAAAATTCAGCAGTTTTATCACAAGCAGTTTCAACAGTTTTAGCAGTTTCAGGTAATTTTGCACGCTTTGCACTAGGAGTAGAAACATTGCCAACACCAATTATTTTACCATTGATAGTAGGAGGTGTAGCATCATGTGAATCATTAACATTACTAGTGGTGGTAATAGTCCAAACTTTAGCTATATTATTTTCTTTAGCTAGTTTTTCATTTTCTTCTCTATCCCACCTAGCACGCAATTCAGCCATCAATCTTATATTCTCATTAATTCTAACTTGGACGGCATTTGCTGTAGTAACAATCTTATTTTCAATATCCTTATTAGGCATAACTTTTAATTTTAAAAGATCAACATCAGAAGCAAGTCTATCAACCTTAGAAGCAAGAATATCAATTTTATCGAGCTTTTCCTCAACAGATTTGTTAAAAGCAGTTTGTGTACTAATAAATTCTTTAAGCATGGCTTCAAGACCAGGGGTACACTCCTATTATTTTTGTAAGAATTACCATAAGAATTACCATAACCATTACCATTAGCAGAAGGATATGGCCTATAGTTGTTACCAGAATTATTCCTATAAGCATTGTTGTTGAAATTATTATTTTTAATGAAATTCACATCAACATTCTCTTCTTGAGCAACCAATGAAGCTAAAGGAACATTATTTGGATCAACATTAGATCTACCATTCACAAGCATAGACATAATCACATCAATCTTATCACTCAAGGAGGAGGTTTCTTCGACGGAATTTACCTTCTTACCTTGTGGAGCTCTTTCCGTGTGCCATTCGAGTAATTTATCATCATATCATCAAGAAGCTTTGTCGCCGCCCCCAAAGTGATGGACATAAAGGTACCTCCAGCAGCTGAATCCAATAGGTTCCGCGAAGAAAAATTCAGTCCTGCATAAAAGGTTTGGATGATCATCCAAGTAGTCAGTCCATGGGTTGGGCAATTCTTTACCAAAGATTTCATTCTTTCCCATGCTTGAGCAACATGTTAATTATCTAATTGCTTAAAATTCATTATGCTACTTCTCAAAGATATAATTTTAGCGGGAGGATAATATCTACCAATAAAAGTATCCTTACATTTAGTCCATGAATCAATACTATTCTTAGGCAAAGATAGCAACCAATCTTTAGCTCTTCCTCTTAATGAGAAAGGAAACAATTTCAATTTTATAATATCACCATCTACATCCTTATACTTTTGCATTTCACAAAGTTCAACAAAATTATTAAGATGGGCAGACGGCATCATCGGAACTAACACTCGAGAAAATTGCTCTCTCATAACAAGATTCAGTAAAAGCAGGTTTAATTTCAAAGAATTCTCACTGTAGTAGCGAGGTGGAGCAATAGGTGTGCATAGGAAATCATTATTATTAGTGTTTGTGAAGTCACACAACTTAGTGTTTTCAGGAGTATTCATTTTAGCAATAGTAATTAAAGCAAACTAGATAAAGTAAAGGCAAGTAACTAATTTTTTTGTGTTTTTGATATAGAGAACAAGACAGTAAATAAAATAAAGCTAGCAACTAATTTTTTTGTGTTTTGTTTTAGTGCAGCAAACAAAGTAGTAAATAAAATAAAGCAAAACAAAAACAAAGTAAAGAGATTGGAAGTGGAGACTCCCCTTGCAGCGTGTCTTCATCTCCCCGGCAACGGCGCCCGAAATTTGCTTGATGCGTGTAGTTGACACGTCCGTTGGGAACCCCAAGAGGAAGGTGTGATGCGCACAGTAGCAAGTTTCCCTCAGTAAGAAACCAAGGTTTAATCGAACCGAGTAGGAGTCAAGAAGCACGTTGAAGGTTGATGGCGGAGGAGTGTAGTGCGGCGCAACACCGGGGATTCGGCGCCAACGTGGAACCTGCACAACACAATCACGAACTTTGCCCCAACGTAACAGACGAGGTTGTCAATCTCACCGGCTTGCTTGTAAACAAAGGATTAGATGTATAGTGTGGATGATGATGTTTGTTTGCGAAGAACGAGTAAAGAAAAATTGCGATAGATTGTATTTCAGATGTAAAGAATAGGACCGGGGTCCACAGTTCACTAGCGGTGTCTCTCCCATAAGATAAATAGCATGTTGGGTGAACGAATTACAGTTGGGCAATTGACAAATAAAGAAGGCATAACAATGCACATACAAATATCTTGATGAGTACTATGAGATTTAATCAGGGGATTACGACAAAGTACATAGACCGCCATCCAGCATGCATCTATGCCTAAAAAGTCCACTTTCAGGTTATCATCCAAACCCCTTCCGGTATTAAGTTGCAAGCAACATACAATTGCATTAAGTATGGTGCGTAATGTAATCAACACAAATATCCTTAGACAAAGCATCGATGTTTTATCCCTAGTGGCAACAGCACATCCACAACCTTAGAACTTTCACGTCACTTGTCCTAGATTTAATGGAGGCATGAACCCACTATCGAGCATAAATACTCCCTCTTGGAGTCACAAGTATCAACTTGGCCGGAGCCTCTACTAGCAACGGAGAGCATGCAAGAACATAAACAACATATATGATAGATTGATAATCAACTTGACATAGTATTCAATATCCATCGGATCCCAACAAACACAACATGTAGGATTACAAATAAACGATCTTGATCATGATAGGCAGCTCACAAGATCGAGCATGATAGCACAATTAGGAGAAGACGACCATCTAGCTACCGTTATGGACCCATGGTCCAGGGGTGAACTACTCACACATCAATCCGGAGCGATCATGGCGATGAAGAGTCCTCCGTGAGATGATTCCCCTCTCCGGCAGGGTGCCGGAGGCGATCTCCTGAATCCCCGAGATGGGATTGGCGGCGGCTGCGTCTCGGAAGGTTTTCCGTATCGTGGCTCTCGGTACTGGGGGTTTCGCGACGGAGGCTTTAAGTAGGCGGAAGGGTAGGTCAGGGGGCGTCACGGGGGGCCCACACAGTAGGTCGGCGCGGCCAGGGCTTGGGCCGCGCCGCCCTGTTGTGTTGCCACCTCGTGGCCCCACTTCGTTTCCTCTTCGGACTTCTGGAAGCTTCGTGGAAAAATAGGCCCCTGGGCGTTGATTTCGTCCAATTCCGAGAATATTTCCTTACTAGGATTTCTGAAACCAAAAACAGCGAGAAAATAGCAACTGGCTCTTCGGCATCTCGTCAATAGGTTAGTGCCGGAAAATGCATAATAATGACATATAATGTGTATAAAACATGTGAGTATCATCATAAAACTAGCATGGAACATAAGAAATTATAGATACGTTTGGAACGTATCAGCGTCTCCTCCGGCACCGTCCATGTTAATGTCCACCCCGGCACCGTCCGCGTTCATCTCTCCACCGGCACCATCCGCATTCATGTCTACCCCGGCACCGTCCGCGTTCATGTCTCCCCCGGCACCGTCGACGTTCATGCCTCCCCCGGCGACCGTGGATCCTGTTGCAGCGACGGAGCTACCGCCGGCCGCCGATGAGGAAGCCGTCGAGGTTGCGTCGCCCGTGACCTCCTTCATGTGATCATATGGCTTGGAAAGCCCTTTTTTTGCGCCGGAAATGGCGATCTAGTGGCCATGTGTTGGCCCAAACTTCTTATTCCAAAACCTATTCGTATTTAGTGGCCGTGTGTTGTCCCAAACTTCATATTTGTAGACTTATTCGAATTTCTATGGTTGTGTTTGAGATTTCAAATTCAAATTATCTAACGGGGCCGCCTGTTTCGGGGCGCCGGTGTGGGAGCAGCTCCCCCAAATGGAGGATGGTGTGCTGGCGTCCCCCAAACGGAGGTGCCGGCGCCCCTGCCGGCGCCTATTTGGGGGCTACTAGTGGAGATGCTCTAAGGGCATCTCCAACAGGAATATCCGCGCGCGACCGTTTGCGTCGGTTTAAATGGTTGAAAATGACCGCGCTTCCATTTGCGTCGGGGGGTGGTTCCAGCGGTACGACGCGTTTTTCCTATTTTGCATTTTTTTCAACATAAAAACATAATTTACATAGTAAAAGAAAGGAAAATAAAATAAAATAAACATAAGAACGCCTACGCCTACTGGTCGTCGTCGCCGCTGTCGATCACGATGAGCTTCGGTATCGGCCACGACCAGATTGGCAAGCGGAGGAACATACGGCGGTGCCACCGGCGGTGGTGGGGGTGGAGCAGCCCACGCCGGTGGGTGGTGGTTGAGCAGCCCAAGCCAGTGGTGGAGGTTGAGCCGCCCACTCCGGTGGTGGTGGTGGAGCAGCCCATGCCGGTGGTGGAGGTTGAGCAGCCCACTCCGGTGGTGGAGATGGAGCAGCCCATGCCGATGGTGGAGGTAGAGGCCCCCACGGGTTGTACAGTGGAGGTGGAGGCGGCGGTTGCAACGGTTGCGCGGCCGAGTCCTCGAGCGCCCGATGTAGGGCCTCTTCCTTCGTGAGATCCGACGGCATGATGCCTGTGGCGTACCGGGGCAGCGGCGGCGGCACCGGTCGGTCCATCTTCGAGACGAGGACGATGAGTCTCACAATCTAGTCGTCCGTCATCGACTCCGGGTACTCGAACTTCCGGCCCTCCGCCATGGACAACTGCTATTCCTGGAAAATGCAGGCGACGTAGTCGTCGCTGTCGTGCTTGGCCTCCTCGTTGTGGTAGGCTAGCGCCTCGCTGTAGTCGTCGTCGTCCTATGGAGGCGCCGGCGGCTCCCGTGTTCGATGACGAGGCGACGGTGGATTGTCAAAAGGGAAGTCCCTGTCACCGAGGAAGCCCGCCATCCTCCTCGGATCCTTCTCGGTCTTGCGCCAGGTGCATCAGGTGTTGGACTCGATGGCGTAGGCGGGATCGATGCGAAGGTACGGCGGCAGGTACCACCGCCTGCGACGGATCTCGGCGCTCCTCTCTGGCTCGCGCGGAGGCACGGGCGGGACAGGCACCCGGAGGTAGTTGAGCCGCCAGCCGCCTGTTGACGTCTGAAACCCCCTGGCGGGCAGAGACGGGCAACACAGTAGAGCCGGGAACAACTAGGGCTGCGGCTGGCCCCAGTCCCTCAGAGCGACGGCCCGCAAAGCCTCCTGGTCACACGTCCGATGCTATCGCAAGGGCGTGCCACCTGACCTATGCACTGGTCGGGAAGGTGTGGATGATGCCTCGCTTAGTTTCCTGCATGGCATACACGTAAACATTAAATACGAGCCTCGATCGGCTCTCGGGTTATCCTGTGAATCGGCTCAAAGAGCCGATCCACCCATGATTCGTACAAGGTGTCCGAATATATGGTGGTCCTGCTTGATCAAGATAAAGCTAATGAGATCTACGACGATTTAGGGTTTTCACCGCATAATCGGATCATCCTACTCACGATTGGGCCTCGCGCTCGCGCACGGTGACCGTAAGCCGATCCTAGACAGGGCCTAAAAACCAACACGAGGTTGATCCCCGGAACATCCTTTCTAGGGCTAGCAAACGTCACCCTACACGCCGCTGGATCCTCCAACCCTTGTAGGGCCTAACTATTGCGGATGTTTAAACTAATCCTTGATGAACAAGGAGCAACCGTAACGGATCAGATCTACTAAACTATGATCAAGCGGGGTGCCGCCCCTACACCTGAGATAGGTGTAAGGGCGGCTAGATGTGCAAGGGTTGCATAACGAAAGCATGTAATTCGAAGAACAATGCTAACCCTAACACATCTAAGATAACTACGTTGCTCGCCATCAAAAAGGCTTCGGCACGAGCAACGCATGAACAACGTAGGCGAAGCTTGTCTTGCCTAGATCGCAAGATGCGATCTAGGCAGCATGGTGCTTACCGGAGAAACCCTCGAGACGAAGGGGTTGGCGATGCGCCGAGATTTGTTTGTGTTGAACGTTGGTTGTTGTTTATTCCATAAAACCTAGATACATATTTATAGTCCAAGGGACTTTCTAATTTAGGCGTGCACCTAACCGTGCACGGGTAAAACTCTAACTCTTAACCGACACGTAATCTAATATGTTACGGATACAAGGGCAAACTAGCCCAAACTTTGCATGTAAGGCCGATTCACGTATTTCTTCTATATATATATTCTTCAAGTCCATCTTGATCGCGGCCCACCTCGACTCGGTCAAATTCTGGTGATAACACATGCCCCCTGGTTTTGGAAATGACATTTCCAAAATCATTATGCTCTTCTTTCGTCGGGTCATGTCGTGGCGGAGCGTAAACTGCCGCAGAATCCTCATCATGATGCCTTGCCCCTTCCACTTCTCCACGTGGCCGCAAAACTTCCTGTTGGGCAACATCTCCTCGGAAACTGCTGTGGCATTGAATCTCTCTCATATCCCCTTTATTTACCCGTTCTAAACAGCTTGCGCCTCCTTCGTCCTCCTCGCATTAGCACCAAAAAACCCTCTGTGCCACCATGTCCTCTTCCTCCTCCTCCTCCGAGCTTTCCTACGGGTCCTCCTCCTCCCGTGAGACGCCGCCGGAAATCCGTGCCCCAGAAGAATGGGACGAGGAGAGCCACGCCTCCTCCATTTGGTCCGAGGACGACAAGTCCTTGACCAGCGGGGATGAAGATCTTCAGTTCCTCGCCGACGGGGAACTGGAGTCGGAAAGCGAGGACGACCAGTTCCCCTGGGACGGCTGCCCAACCTCTGAAGAAGAGGAAGAGGAAGAGGAAGACGACGATGAAGACGACGACTCCCTCGAGGGCTACCCGCCGGCGAAACGCCTCCGCATGTGGTGGGACGACGACAGCAGCGATGATGAAGACGGGGATGAAGCTCCCGTAGAGGGCTGCGGGAGTAGAGACGAGGAGCCCATCGGCAGCAGTGCCGATGAGAGTTCCGCGGATGACGACGAGGGCAGCGATGGCCCGTAGATTAGGATCTACTAGTGTAGGCCTATCAGTAGTAGATTGGTCAATAGACCCTTCTTTTGTTCTTCCTTCTTTGAGCGATCGGCTCTTCCTCTGTAAGAAATCTTGTTTATGAATGAAGAAGTTTCTCCAATTTGACTTTGCCGATTTCTTTTTAAACCGATTCCCAATGAGCCGATGGCGACGCATCGGTCTCTCATAATCCGCCCTTCCTTTCTTCGACCACGGGGTGACTGCAATCCTTCATGAACTATCCTTTCTCCTTTCGAACAATGAATTCGAGTGCCATCGGATCACCACCCTTGACGAAAACTGCGGCGCAGGACTAGCCGATGACCACCCCATCGACTTTCAAAAACAGAGCATCCATCAGACCAGCTGCCCCCGAGTCTCGGTCAAGGCAAAACGAGAGACGAGGGCATGCCCTTCGGACAAATGGACCTGGGCTAGATCATGCCCGAGAGAACTATCTGCGAGCCAACCGATTCCCAACAAAATCGGCTCTCCAGAGCAGAGAACCCTCAGGGTGAGCTGCCCCCCGAGCTTCTTCAGTCCACTTCTCTGTCTTTGCAGGTCAGATCGGCTCCTTTCCTTTGGTGGATCTGAGGCAACCCACCCTTAGCCTGATCTGCACATCCATACTGCTCTTGGCATTGCTCTTGAAGAGAGGATCTGAGCCCTTAAACCACTCCATTGAGGAGCTCTTCCACTAGAGTCTCTCTTCGTGGCCCACTTCCTGCTCCATCGGGCCACCTCTTGAGTCGATGGCCATGTATCGGCTTTCTATCGTTAAGTCGATGTCTGCTGCATCGGTTGTGCTTAAAAATTTTTGAATTTTTTTACGGCCGATTTATGTGTAGGCCCCCATACTTCGATACCCATCATCGGAGGATATCTTGAACTGCTGGGTATCAGGAAGACACTTCTACTGCATATCCTCGTGTTTTGTCCATGTAGGTGCCCCCCGAGCCGATTCTGCCAGGTAACTGCTGAAATCGGCTCTATGATTAGCCAAGGCACTCTATGTGAACGTCGGCACTGTTAGGACCATTGTGCGCTTCCTCCAGCTCATCAGTCGACGTAAATCCATCGCCTATTAGTTTGGCGTTGAACCAAGGCAGGACGGATGGTGAGGATAATTTTGGCCGATTGCTGGAATCGGCCTCCACGTTGCTTGCTCGGTGAAGGTTTTGTAATGTCCCTTCATAAATTTTTTGGGGCCGATCACAAGGATCAGCCTCGCCACGTTTGCTCATTGACGTGCTCTTGCTACTCGTTCAGGCCGGTAGATAAAACCAGCCCAATCTCTGACTTTATCATGTTGGTGCGCTTGCTGTCGTCCACCTTGAGTGCATCGTGTAATCGTGGAGCACTAAGCTTTGTCGGAAGAACGAGCACCATGTTTGTGCCAGCCGATGTTTCATCATCAGCTTTCCTTTGCTTGGGGCGCCACTCCATTTTCCGTGGACGACCCTCTTCATCCAGGGTTCGCTGAACCTTCACAGCCGAATCAGGCCTTGCCTTCCTTAATGTATGCAAGTATAACCTCTCGGCTTCCTCCGGGCCGCGCAATCGCTGAACCCTGCGTTTTCGGGAACGGCTGAGTCCATCGGGGCACCACCTTGGCCGGTGGTACTGTCTTCTTCTTCTCCCTCGTCTTCGAATCTTCGAGATCTTTCAACCGAGGGGACTCGGCGCGTTTACTTTGTGGCGGGAGAGGCCCTAGGCGTTTGAACACGGACACGTTGGCTGTCTCCTTCTTCTTCCGGTTGCATTACGGCGGTTGCCGATTGTGGGCAATCGGCTCATTCTGAATCCCAGCGGTGTACGAAGAAGGGACAGGTCCCAGTGCCTATCCTCGTCGACTCGCTCCCCCAACTTTTCCTTGGCACGGCGCACGTGCTCCTCCTCATCACGATCATGCCGACGACGTCTCCTGTCGTCCCTAGCTAGACGATCTTCTTCATCATCGTCGTTGAATCGCCGGCGTTGGTCATACTGACTCACATACTTGTTGAGGAGGTGATCAGAGAGAGGTCGTTGATACCTTATGTTTTTCACCTCTCCCTCTGTGACGTAGCGCTTGCCGTCTTGGCGGAGCCGATCGCGTGGAGCGGCTTCCTCTGTATCTTTGCTATGAGAGCAGCTGCCCTCATCTCCGTCCTTACCAGAGTGGTGTCCCGGTCCTACCATGTTGATCTTGTACGAGAAATCCGGCTGGCACCCTCCATGGTAAGTATACTCCACCATGTTTACGGCGGGGAAGGGGTGTGTGTCGACCTTCATGGCGTATTGGTTGAAAATCAACCGTCCGTTTTCTATCGCCATTTGGATCTGCTGCCGCCACACCCTGCGGTCGTTGGTGGTGTGGGTGAACGTGTTATGCCACTTGCGGTATGGCTTTCCGTTCAGCTCTTGCACCGTGGGGATCTTGTGGCCTTCGGGTACCTTTATATGCTTCTCCGTGAGTAAGAGATCAAAAATCGCGCTCGGTCTTGGTCACGTCGAAGTTGAACCCTTTTGGAGGGCCTCGTGGCTTCACCCATTTGCGGGACACGGGGCTCGTCGCTCGAGTCCATTCAGCCACTGCTACCTCCCGATCTCCCGCAAGCACCTTCATCCTCGTCCGCCTCAACCGGGGTCACCGCACGCTTGAATTTGTCCTGGTAAACATCCGGGTGGCGCTGCTCATATGCCGACGGCTTACGCACCATGTGCGCCAATGAAGGGTAGTCTCGCTTGGGAGGCCACGTCCTTAATCGATGATGAGAGACCCACCACCGCCAACTCGACTGCTTCTTTTTCACTTATATGAGCCGAAAAGCATCGGTTCCTAATGGTCCTGAAGCGCTGGACGTATTCTGACACTGTCTCCCCGCGCTTCTGTCGTACTTGTGCTAGATCGGCAATACCAACATCGGAAGCCTCTGAGTGATACTGCTCATGGAACTGCTTCCAAGTCCGGATGGAGTTCGGTGGCAGCGATGTGTACCACCCGAAAGTCGATCCTGTGAGGGATTGTGCGAAGAACCTCACACGCAACTCGTCTGATGCTGAGATCGTGCCCAGCTGTGCCAAATATCGGCTCACATGCTCGATGGAGCTGGAACCATCTGATCCACTAAACTTTGTGAAGTCCGGGAGCCGATATTTGGGTGGTAGCGGGATCAGTTCGTAGTCGTTGGGGTACGGCTTGGTGTAGCCGAACGTCTTCCTTTTCGGCATCATGCCGAACTGATCTCTCAGGATTGCACAAATCTGATCCGCGTTGATGGCTGAAGGTGTCGAACCCTGAAGATTCGCCGGGGTGGCATACTTAACCAGCCATGCTTGCTTTTCTGGTTCTAAGCCAACTGCAGGAGCTGGGCTCTGGAGGTTTGTCGGAGTGGCGTACTTAGCTAGCCACGTTTGCTTCTCAGGATCGGCTCCCGACGTTCCTCCTGCCGTCCCAGAAGCCCCTGCTGTTGCAGCCTGGTTCGAGAGTGCCCAGGTGTTGCAGTCTGGTACGTATGCGCACGCGTATCCGTGCGGGATCTCCTTGGGTGCCTCAGGTAGGAATTGGTAGTCACTAGGATCACCACCAATCTTGTAGACGACGTATGCCGATGAGTTCGGCAGTTCCGGTGCTGCCCATGCGACCGGATGGGGCTGGAGTGGCATCTCTCCTTGGAAAGTCCCCAGAGCTGGTCCCGACGGAGAATACCGGTGGCTCATGATTTCCTGGACCACGCGCAGAGCGACACGCTCCAAAGTGTTCACCGGGCTCTCGAGTGGCGGTGCAGCGAATGAGCCACCATGTAGTTGATTTCTGCCGCAGCGACTCAGGTGCGTTCGTCCGACGGGGCGGACAGGTCCACTCCATCGAGTGCGCCTTCGGGTGTGAACCCCTTCCACCTGACGCCATGGGAGCGGGTTCGGTGGAATGAGCCGATGAGTTCGGCTTCGAGGGTTGCCTTGATCTCGTCATGTTTCTTCTTGAGCTCATCAGGAAGATCCTCGTACTTGACCGGAGTACCTTCCGCCATCTCGGATGCAGATGGCGATGTGGTGGATGTCGAAGGTTGTCCCACCGGGCGTGCCAGAATGTGTTGACGTCAGAAACCCCCGGCGGGCGGAGACGGGCAACACGGTAGAGCCGGGAACAACTAGGGCTGCGGCTGGCCCCGGTCCCTCGAGAGCAACGGCCCGCAAAGCCTCCTGGTCACACGTCCGATGCTATCGCAAGGGCGTGCCACCTGACCTATACCGGTCGGGAAGGTGTGGATGATGCCTCGCTTAGTTTCTGCATGGCATACACGTAAACATTAAATACGAGCCTCGATCGGCTCTCGGGTTATCCCGTGAATCGGCTCAAAGAGCCGATCCACCCATGATTCGTACAAGGTGTCCGAATATATGGTGGTCCTGCTTGATCAAGATAAAGCTAATGAGATCTACGACGATTTAGGGTTTTCACCGCATAATCGGATCATCCTACTCACGATTGGGCCTCGCGCTCGCGCACGGTGACCGTAAGCCGATCCTAGACAGGGCCTAAAAACCAACACGAGGTTGATCCCCGGAACATCCTTTCTAGGGCTAGCAAACGTCACCCTACACGCCGCTGGATCCTCCAACCCCTTGTAGGGCCTAACTATTGCTGATGTTTAAACTAATCCTTGATGAACAAGGAGCAACCGTAACGGATCAGATCTACTAAACTATGATCAAGCGGGGTGCCGCCCCTACACCTGAGATAGGTGTAAGGGCGGCTAGATGCATGAGGGTTGCACTACGACGAGCATATGATACGAAGAACAATGCTAACCCTAACACATCTAAGATAACTACGTTGCTCGCCATCAAAAAGGCTTCAGCACGAGCAACGCATGAACAACGTAGGCGGGCTTGTGCTGCCTAGATCGCAAGATGCGATCTAGGCAGCATGGTGCTACCGGAGAAACCCTCGAGACGAAGGGGTTGGCGATGCGCCGAGATTTGTTTGTGTTGAACGTTGGTTGTTGTTTATTCCATAAAACCTAGATACATATTTATAGTCCAAGGGACTTTCTAATTTAGGCGTGCACCTAACCGTGCACGGGTAAAACTCTAACTCTTAACCGACACGTAATCTAATATGTTACGAGATACAAGGGCAAACTAGCCCAAACTTTGCATGTAAGGCCGATTCACGTATTTCTTCTATATATATATTCTTCAAGTCCATCTTGATCGCGGCCCACCTCTGACTCGGTCAAATTCTGGTGATAACACCGCCGCCACGCAGGTGCATGTCCCGCCATCCCGCGCACACCATCCAGTTCCTGTGCATGAGGCGCGCCACCTTGACGGGCAGCGGCACCCTTCTTGGTGCCGTTGTCAGACGCCAAGAAGTCGTTTTTTCTTCCCCATGGTGATGCGGTGGTGCGCGGCGGTGAGGGGCGGGAGTGGAGGTGTCCGTGGTGTGGGTGATGCCAGGGCAACGCCGGTCGACTTTTAAGGCCGGCCGCGCGCGGGACACGATGCAATTGATGGCGGCGAAGAAGCCCAGCTGCCGCCCGCCAGTGTGCGTGCAGAAGAGGCAGCCGCGACATTGATGGCAAAGGCTGTGTTGCCTGCCAAAACCCACCGGCGAGCAGCGACGAGCAACACGAAGAGCCGGGAGGCTCCCAGGACGGCTGGTGGGCCCTGGTCCCTCGGTCAACGGCCCGCAATGCTCTGGCACACGTCCTGACGGTCGCAAGGGCGTGCCACCTGACGTATACCTGGTCAGGGAGGTGTTGGATCGCTTCGATTAGTTTCCTGCATGGTAGACACGTAAACATTAAATGAGCCTCGATCGGCTCGCAGGTTACCCTGCTCATCGGATCAAAGAGCCGATTGACCCATGGTTCATATTAGATCTTGCAATAACATGGGTATCCTGCTTCATTAATATTAAGCTAAATCGATCTACGACAGTTTAGGGTTTTCACCGTATAACCGGAACATCCTACACGTGGTTGAGCCTAGCAGATACGAAAGATGATGGCAGACTAACCCTAAAAGAGGCCTAAAAACCAACACAGAGTCGATTCCCGGAACATCCCTTCTAGGATCGGTAAACCATACCTAACGCACTACCGGATCGTTCAACCCGTTTGCAAGGCCTAACCATACGGATATTAAACTAATCCTTGAAGAACAAGGAGCAACTATAACAGATCAAATCTACTAAATAAAGATGAAGCAAGATGCCGCCCTTACACCTAAGATAGGTGTAAGGGCGGCTAGATATCGAGGGGCAGCATAGCTAAGCAAGCATATCAGAAGAACAACAATGCAAGCCCCAAAACATCTACGATAAATAGTGTTACTCGCCATCAACAAGGCTTCAGTACGAGCAACACCAGATAACGAATAAACCTATACTACCTAGATCGCAAGATGCGATCTAGGCAGCATGATGCTTACCCGGAAGAAACCCTCGAAACAAGGGGTGGCGATGCGCCTAGATTGTGTTTGTTGTGAACGTGATTGTCCTCCTTTCTCAATAGCCCTAGATACATATTTATAGTCCGTGGACTTTCTAATTCGGGAATAAACCTAACCGTGTACGGGCTGAACTCTATCTCTTGATTCTAACGAAATCTACTATAATATACAGATACACGGGCCATCTAGCCCAAACTCTCGTACAAGACCGATTTAGAGACACTCCACGTGTATATCCTTCAAGCCCATCTCAATTACGGCCCATCTCCTGATTTGGCCAAAATCTGGTGATAACACATGCCCCCCTGGTTTTGGTAATGATAATTTCAAAACCACTCTGTTTTTTCTTCGTAGGGTCACGTCGTGGCAGAGCAGAACCGTCACAGTATCCTTTCATCATGACGCCTTGTCTTCTCAACTTCTCTACACGATTTGACAGTTTTGACACCATGTCCTCGGGAACCGCCGTAGCATTAAATCTCCACTATATCCCCTTTATTTAACCGCGTTGAGCAGTCCGCTTCTTTATCCCCAGTAGCCATCGGAAAACCCTCCTTCACACCATGGATTCCTCCTCCTCCTCTACCTCATCGGATCTTTCCTCTCTATCCTCTTCTTCTCGTGAGCCGACGCTAGAGTGGGGCTCGTTGGTGGCGCACGACATCCTCGCCCCAACGACATGGGACAAGGAGGATCACGATTCCTACGTCTGGTCCGAGGATGACAAATCCTTGACCGACGGAGAAGACGACCTCCAATTCCTCGTCGATGGGGAGGAGGAGGCGGAAAGCGAGGATGACCGCTTCTCCTGGGACGACTTCACCTCCTCCGACGAGGAGGAGGAAGAGGAGGATGACACCTCCTCCGACGAGCCGCCGGCGAAGCGCTTCCGCGCCGGGTCGGACGACGACGACGACGACGAGGAGGGGGAGGAAGAGGCCCCTGCCGAGGGCTACGGTAGCACCGACGAGGAGCTCGCCGGTAGCAGCGCCGACGGCAGCCACGACAGCGCGGACGAGGGCAGCGACGACCCTTAGACTAGGACTACTAGCATAGGACTAGTACTAGTAATCGGCTCTTTTGTTCTTCCTCTCCTGAGAAATCGGCGCTTCTTTGTAAAAATCCTCTTTATTAATGAAGAAAATGTTTCTATGTCAATTTTTCCTTCATACCTATTTTGCCAATTGTCAAAGCAAGTCAACGCGCAAAGAGCCGATGGCAGCGCATCGGCCTTCACCATAAAATGCGAGTAAGGCCAAATCAGTTGCCTATTTCAAACGGTAACCTGCAACCCTTGCCTGAAGAGTAAACTCAGATCCCCGAATGGCCGTTCGAACAGATCCAACTTACAGCCACGCGCATCTCAGATCTCAATCGCGCAGATTCAACTCCGCAGCGAACCCAATGGCGGAATCATCCAACGCCAACGCTACGGTTTCTGGCCTGAAGGTAATCCTCAACCGCTCCCCTCTATCCGAGCATAGCGTTAGAATTAGCAGCAAACACCTGAATTAATGTCTCATTCCGTCATTAATTTTTAGGTATCAGACATTCTGCTGCCGCATCCTTCTCTTCCAAATTCTCTCTGTCTTGGCCCTCGTTCTACTGAAAGTCCTGCCCATTTGATTTCATGCGAGGCCAATAGAATTACATTTGTGAACCAGAATTTAGATCTAACTTCTTGGGCCGACTGCTTACGAGCCTGGCCTAATCCTCCTGAAGATTGGGTTTCATGGTACAAGAGAATATCCAAAACCCACCAAGCCACCTGGGAAACCACGGGAATAGCCGATGCTTTAGCTTTATCACTATCTCCACTTGAGAAACATGAAAACCTTACGAAAACCATCGGCTACTTTTGGTCTGATGCTTTGAATTGCTTCATGTTTGGCCATGGCCCCATGACACCAACCCTACTAGACGTGGCCATGATCCTTTGGTCTAGACATCGCATCCCCAAGCCCTGCTGCTTTTATGCTGCCAAAGGTCCCTTTCACACTCTCTTCCAAAACGAGTGCACAAGCTGGGGTGCTTATCTTCGACGCCACATGAAAAACAAAGGCCCTGTAACAGAGAAAGAACACACGGCCTTCCTGAATTTCTAGTTGGAGCATTTCATATTCTGTGGCCCTTCACTCGCTCCAACCAAGAACTATCTCTCATTGGCCTATGAACTCGCCAGAGGCACACAGCTGGGCATTGGCAAACTGTTCCTTGGAGAGGTCTATCGATACCTCCAACTAATGTATGTCAAACTGTTTTCCCAAAAGACAGTCAAAACAGGAGGTCCCTGGTGGTTTATTCAACTATGGGCTCAACTGTATTTCCAGAACCATGTCCCAAACTTTCCACCTTTGGCCACTTGCACCTTTCCAGATATTAACGGGAAGCCAATCCGGTGCACAAACTACGGCCAAGCTCTATATAGCCTTCCAGGTAGTAGGCTGACCCTCAAGGAAGCATCAGAGTGGTTCAGAATTTTCTACCAAGGCCTGGACAAACCTCTCTTCTTTCCTTATACACAGTCTGAAAATTTTGAAAATCCAGTCTCCTTCAGGATAGACAGCTTCGCCGATGACACCAGCACTCGGCAATTGTATTCCATCATGATTCGTCCCTGCTTCCTTCCAGTTGGCATGAGCACCTCAAACAGGATCATCAAACCTGGTTATGAGTCTTATCAGCCGGTCGTAGCAGCCCGGCAATTTGGTCTTGGGCAGGTGTCTCCCCATTTCTTCCTCCACCACTTAACGAGAGCGAGAGCTGATCCGCCCGATGTCCTCACGAGTCGGAGGTGTTACTCTTTCTTTGATGCTCTAGCCATCCCAATTCCTCACAACCTCTCTTTTACCTCATCAACAGATGGTTTTGAGACTTGGTGGTCAATGTGGAAAACTCATGCCTTCAGAAGAGCTCTGGGACCATTGCTGAAACAACTTGATGCTGAACATGATATCCCTGCAGAACAGGTACCACTACTCATGAATTATCTTAAAGTGCTCACAACGATTTCTTTCCTTTTATAATCTTGCTCCGTCTTCTTTCAGCAACAAGACAGTCCAGAACCTGTACATGATGACGGCTCCCCTTTCAATTTCCTCCCACCAGCTCCGGTGGTCCTCTTCTGCAAAAACTCACCATCCTTGAAAAAGGTCGTGATGCAGGGCCAGCCGATTTTACCAAAATCGGCTCCCAAGAGCAGAGCATCTTCTAGGCCAGCTGCCCCCCGAGCCTCAGCTAAGGCGAGAACAGCAGTGAGGAAAATAGCTGCCAGGAAGACCTTGAAGCGCCAAAACCCAACTCCAGCCCAAGAAAGTTTGCACGTAAGCTGATCCATGCCTTGGCTGGTTTCATCTATTCCTCTAGGTTTCTGCAACATGCTTGTGTTTATTTTACAGACCTTTACTGAAGAAAACTCCAGCGAGGGGACGCAGTCCAGTCAAAGGGACTCGAGCTCGGGCAACTCTGGGAAAACCACCACACAGAACCAGCCAGACTTGCCACCGTCGGCTTCCAAGAAAAGGTCAGCTCCTGAACCTACTGCTTCCCAAGCTCCCATCAAAGCAGGGCAGGGCGGATTACGCACAAAGAGCCGATGTATCAAGAGAGCTCGCAAGGAACCGCAAACTTCTTCATCAAACCAGGAGGTTTTGGATGTAATTGTTCTCCATACTCTCCTTGGCTCATATTTGACGCTAACCTATTGCTGTTCTTATCGGCTAACCACTTCCTCTGCAGACTAATGACACCTCCAGTGGGGAAGTCGAGGAAGTATTGATGCCATCCGCCACCCTGGACCTAGCACCTCCTGACAGTGTGGCTGACAAGGTTGCCACCTTGGCCAAGCCCACAGCAGAAACACAAAAGCCGATCACCTCTTCATCAGCTGTTCCTCTGGTCTTAGGAGAGGTACACTCCCTTTCCTTAGCTCTGCCTTTCTCTTTCGCTGTATACTGACGTTGTTATTGTTTGTCAGGGTTATGACCTTTCAAGCCAGCTAACATTCGACCCTGAATCCATCGAGCCAGTTACGTCTAAAGCAAGTGCAGAGTCAGGGCCCAGCGCTACACGTGATCAACTCCAGCATCTCAAGGCCCTGCTCTCCTCCTCAATTGAGACATTGGTTGAAGACCCCGGAGAAGTGAAGAGCATTCTTGAAGACATCCAGCCTCATCTCCCGGTGACGTTGCAGGTGAAACTCTGGCCGGTTGTGACTTTGTCTGCTTATAGGTCAAGGGTGAAATTGGCTCGTCATAGAATTGGCCTACGCCACGCCCAACTCCCGCTGAAAGCCGATATTGCAGACAAATGTCAGCGGCTTAATGAGAAAAAGGCAGCTTTGGACGCCAAAGCGCGACACCTCTGTCGCATCTTGCTGAACTTGAGACCTTGCACAAGGAGTTGGAGGACCTTGAAGAGAGGGTTCGGGCCACCAAACAGCTCATCCAAGATAAGGAAGCTCTTATTGCCCACTCCCACGATGAAGCAGAAGGCCTCAAAGCTGAACTGAAGACTGATCTGGCCGAAATACGTGCCCTGAACAAGCAGCTGGTGACAGCCCAGGATGAAGATGATGAGGCCGAGATCGCCGAGGTGGATCGTGTTCGAGCTAACGCCCTCCATGCCCTTGAGGCATTCCTTCGGTAGAGCTTCTCTATGTAATCTGATAACTGCTCAATTGAGCTTGTACCTCTTGAGTCGATGGCTGCGCATCGGCTTTTTATTCTAAAGTCGATGTCTGTGCATCGGCTATACTTAAAAAAATTATTTTTAATGGCCGATTGATTTATACATCGGCCCCCATATTTCAACTGGGCACCTACTTCGTAGCCTCGTACCTTATCCGTTTAAGTGCCACCCCGAGCCGAATCTTTCAACTAATTGAAGATAACGGCTCTCCAGTCATCTTACTATGACTACGTGACATGCTCCTGGTGAGATCATTGCTTTTTATTTTTTGGGGCCGATCGCAGGGATCGGCCTTGCCACGTACGTCTCCTGACTCTGGTCTTGCTACTCTGTCATGCCGGTGGATAAGACCAGCCTCACCCCGTTTTTTGAAGCTTCGATGCGCTCACAGCCGTCCAAACTGATTCCAGAGATCGGCTCTTGGTCGTCTGCATCCCAAATATTCATGCCAGCTAATGAGATCCCGATCGAGTCATCTGCATGAACGACCTCCACCTCATCTCCATCCCACTGTATCAGGCACTGGTGCATCGTGGATGGAATGCAGTAGTTGGCGTGAATCCAATCCCTCCCTAGTAGGACAGCGTAGGTGCTTTTGCTGTCGACGATGAAGAACGACGTAGGGATGGTTTTCCGGCCTACGGTTAGATCCACGTTCAGAACACCCTGTGCTTCTGATGCTTGGCCGTTGAAATCGCTTAATGTGACGTTGGTCTTGATCAGATCTTCGTTAGAGCGTCCCAAACGACGTAGCATGGAGTATGGCATTATATTGACTACCGCTCCCGTGTCAACCAACATCTTGTTGACCGGCTGCCCATTGATATAACCTCTTAGGTACAGGGCCTTCAAGTGCCTGTAGCTCCTCTCTCGTGGCTTCTCAAAGCCAACTGGCCGTGGACCGCAGTCGAACTGTGCCACTGGCACTTCTTCAGTTCTTGGAGCATAAAACTCCGACGGCAGTATGAACACCATATTTGTGTCAGCCGATGCCTCTGCATCGGCTTTTGTCTGCTTGGGGCGCCATTCTTTCTTCTGTGGCCGCGCCTCCGTCTCCAATGTTTGCTGAATTTTCACGGCCAGATCGGGCCGTGCTTTCCTCAACGTGTACAGGTACTCCGCTTCGGCTTCTTCCAAGTTACGTAGCTGCTGAACCCTGCGCTTCTGGGAATGATTGAGCCCATCAGGGCACCACCTTGGCCGGTGGTACCTATCTTCTTCTTCATCTTCTGACTCCTCGAGGTCTTCATCTCGAGATGACTCAGCTCGTCTGCTCTGAAGTGGGAGAGGCCCTAGACGCTTGAACACTGAAACCTCACTTGTGCCCTTCCTCTCGCTTGTCTACATTCTGGGCAGTTGTCGATCGTGGGCAATCGGCTCATTCCTGAGTCCCAGCAGTGCTTAAAGAAAGGACAATCCCAGTGTCTGTCCATGTCTTCCCGCTCTCTTGATCTCCCTTTAGCGCGGCGTTCCTATCCTTCGTCGTCTCTATCATATCGACGATGTTTTCTGTTGTCTGCGTCTGACCGACGATATCTGTCGTCATCTACGTTGTACCGCCGGCGTCGGTCGTACTGGTACTCATATTTGTTAAGGAAATGCCCGGAGAGTGGTCGTTGGTACCGCACGCTTCTCACTTCTTCCTCGGTGAGGTACCGTCTGTTATCATATTGGGGCCGGTCGTGTGGATCGGCCTCCTTCTTATCCTTGCCACGGGAGTGACTCCTCTCCTCTTTATCTTTGCCATGGCGGTCTACAGGCCCTGCCATGTTGATATCGAAAGAGAAACCCGGCTGACTCTTCGTGGAATGGTTGAGCTCCACCATGTTGACGCCAGGGAACGGTTGCATGTCCACTTTCATGGCAAACTGACCGAAGATTAATCGGCCTTGTTCTATCGCCATTTGAATCTGTCGACGTAACTCTTTGCAGTCGTTGGTGACGTGGGTGAACGTGTGATGCCATTTGCAGTACGGTCTCCCGTTCAACTCTTGCACCGTAGGGAATTTATGGCCTTCGGGTAACTTCGACTGCTTTTTCCTTCAGCAGCAGAATCGAAAATCTGCTCGCTTTGCTTATATCAAAGTCAAACCCTTTTGCGAGGCCCCGGTTGTTTCACCCATTTGCAGGACACGGGTACGCCCCCCGAGCCCATTCAGCCACGGCGACTTCCCGATCTTCTCCGAAGTCTTCAACTTCTTCGCGCTCGACCGGGCCTATCGGGCGCTTGAACTTGTCTTGGTACAATTCGGGTGGCGCTGCTCATACGATGTCGGTTCCGGACCATATGCGCCGGTGAATTGTAGTCCACTTGGAAAGTCAGATCCTTGAGTGGCGCTGCGAGGCCCGCCTACCGCGCCTCGATCGCTTCCTTCTCGGTTAAACGAACCGAATAACATCGGTTCTTGACGAGTCCTGAAATGCTGAATGTAATCGGACACCGTCTCTCCTCGCCTTTGCCGCACCTGCGTCGGATCGGCAATGCCGGCCTTCGGTAGCTTCGAGTGATATTGTACATGAAACTGCTCTTCCAGTTGCTTCCATGTCCGAACTGAATCTGGTGGCAACGAGGTGTACCACCCAAAAGTTGGACCCGTGAGCGATTGCGCAAAGAACCTTACACGTAGCGGGTCTGATGTTGAAACCATGCCCAACTGTGCCAAATATCGGCTCACATGCTCAATTGAGCTAGACCCTTCTGATGCACTGAACTTCGTGAAGTCAGGGAGCCGATACTTGGGCGGCAGCGGGATCAGGTCATATTCGTTGGGATACGGCTTGGAATAGCCAATTGTTCTCCGCTTTGGCAGGATACCGAACTGGTCTCTCAAGATTGCACTGATTTGATCCACGGTATGAGCTGCAGGGGTTGAGCTTTCATGACTCGTTCCGGTGGCATATTTAGCTAGCCACGCCTCGTTTCTCGGCGTCCGCTCCAGAACTCCCTCCTGCTCCAGCAATCCCTCCCGCTGTAATCTGGTTCGTGTGCGCCCAGTTGTTGCAGTCCGGCACGTATGTGCACACGTATCCATGTGGGATCTCTTTGGGCGGCTCATACAGGAATTGGTAATCGCCGGGATCACCTCCAACCTTGTAGACGACGTATGCCGGTGAACCTTGTTGCTGTGGAGCTGCAAGCGTGAACGGCAGTTGCGGTCTGGTGTGGAACGGTATCTCTCCTTGGTGAGTCCCTAGGACAGGTCCTGACGGAGAATACTGATGCTTCATGATTTCCTGAACCACACGGAGCGCAACACGTTCGAAAGCGTTCACCAGGCTCTCAGAATGACGATGTAGAGAATGAGCCACCATATAATTGGTTTCCTGGCGCAGGGCCCTGGTGCGCTCCTCCGAAGGAAGAGACAGATCTACTCCATCGAGCACGCCTTCGGGTGTGAATCCTTTGAACCTAATGCCATGTGAACGGGTTTTTTCGAAAGAGCCGATGAGATCGGCTTCGAAGAGAGCCTTGAGCTCATCATACTTCTTCTTGTGCTCTTCAGGCAGCTCTTCGTACTTGACTGGTTCGCCTGACATCTCAGCTACAGATGTTGACGTGGTTGTTGCAGATGGTCCCACCGGGCGTGCCAGAATGTGTTGCCTGCCAAAACCCACCGGCGAGCAGAGACGAGCAACACGAAGAGCCGGGAGGCTCCCGAGACGGCCAGTGGGCCCCTGGTCCCTCGGTCAACGGCCCGCAATGCTCTAGCACATGTCCTGACGGTCGCAAGGGCGTGCCACCTGACCTATACCTGGTAAGGGAGGTGTTGGATCGCTTCGATTAGTTTCCTGCATGGTAGACACGTAAACATTAAATGAGCCTCGATCAGCTCTCAGGTTACCCTGCTCATCGGCTCAAAGAGCCGATTGACCCATGGTTCATATTAGATCTTGCAATAACATGGTATCCTGCTTCATTAATATTAAGCTAAATCGATCTACGACAGTTTAGGGTTTTCATCGTATAACCGGAACATCCTACACGTGGTTGAGCCTAGCAGATACGAAAGATGATGGCAGACTAACCCTAAAAGAGGCCTAAAAACCAACACGGAGTCGATTCCCGGAACATCCCTTCTAGGATCGGTAAACCATACCTAACGCACTACCGGATCGTTCAACCCGTTTGCAAGGCCTAACCATACGGATATTAAACTAATCCTTGAAGAACAAGGAGCAACTATAACAGATCAAATCTACTAAATAAAGATGAAGCAAGATGCCGCCCTTACACCTAAGATAGGTGTAAGGGAGGCTAGATATCGAGGGGCAGCATAGCTAAGCAAGCATATCATAAGAACAACAATGCAAGCCCCAAAACATCTACGATAAATAGTGTTACTCACCATCAACAAGGCTTCAGTACGAGCAACTGTTGACGTCAGAAACCCACCGGCGGGTAGAGACGGGCAACACCGTAGAGCCGGGAACAACTAGGGCTGCGGCTGGCCCCAGTCCCTCTGAGCGACGGCCCGCAAAGCCTCCTGGTCGCACGCACCGATGTTTATCACAAGGGCGTGCCACCTGACCTATACCTGGTCAGGAAGGTGTGGATGATGCCTCGCTTAGTTTCCTGCAGGGCACACACGTAAACGTTAAATACGAGCCTCGATCGGCTCTCAGGTTATCCGGTGAATCGGCTCAAAGAGCCGATCCACCCATGATTCAGACGGGGTGTCCGAATATATGGTGGTCCCGCTTGATCAAGGTAAAGCTAATGAGATCTACGACGATTTAGGGTTTTCACCGCATAATCGGATCATCCTACTCCAGGTTGGGCCTCGCGCTCGCGCACGGTGATCGTAAGCCGATCCTAGACAGGGCCTAAAAACCAACACGAGGTTGATCCCCGGAACATCCTTTCTAGGGCTAGCAAACGCCACCCTACACGCCGCTGGATCCTCCCCCCCTTTGTAAGGCCTAACTATTGCAGATATTAAACTAATCCTTGTAGAACAAGGAGCAATCGTAACGGATCAGATCTACTAAACTATGATCAGCGGGTGCCGCCCCTACACCTAAGATAGGTGTAAGGGCGGCTAGACATGCAAGGGTTGCACTACGAAAGCATGCAGCATGAAGAACAATGCTAACCCTAACATGTCTAAGATAACTACGTTGCTCGCCATCAAAAAGGCTTCGATGACGAGCAACGCATGAACAACGTAGGCAGCTTATGCTGCCTAGATCGCAAGATGCGATCTAGGCAGCATGATGCTTACCGGTAGAAACCCTCGAGACGAAGGGGTTGGCGATGCGCCGAGATTTGTTTGTGGTTGAACGTTGGTTGTTGTTTATTCCATAAACCCTAGATACATATTTATAGTCCAGGGGACTTTCTAATGTGGGCGTGCACCAAACCGTGCACGAGATAAACTCTAACTTCTAAACTAAGATGCGATCTAATATGTTACAGATACACGGGCAATTGAGCCCAACTTGGTATAAAAGGCCGATTCACGTATTCCTTCTATATATATTTCTTCAAACCCATCTTGATCGCGGCCCACCTCTGACTCGGTCAAATTCTGGTGATAACACATGCCCCCTCGGTTTTGGAAATGACATTTCCAAAATCATTACGCTCTTTCGTCGGGTCATGTCGTGGCAGAGCTGCAGCTGCCGCGAATCCCCATCATGATGCCTTGCCCCTTCCACTTCTCCACGTGGCCGTCAAATTTTCCCGTTGGGCAACATCTCCTCGGAAGCCGTCGTGGCATTGAATCTCTCTCATATCCCCTTTATTTAACCGTTCTAAACAGCTTCTGCCTCCTTCGTCCTCCTCGCATTAGCACCAAAAAACCCTCTGTGCCGCCATGTCTTCTTCCTCTTCCTCCGAGTTTTCCTACGGGTCCGACTCCTCCCGCGAGACGCCGCCGGAAATTCGTGCCCCGGAAGACTGGGACGAGGAGAGCCATGCCTCCTCCATTTGGTCTGAGGACGACAAATCCTTGACCAGCGGGGATGAAGATCTTCGGTTCCTCGCCGACGGGGAACCGGAGCCAAAAAGCGAGGACGACCAGTTCTCCCGGGACGCTGCTGCCCCACCTCCGAAGAGGAGGGAGAAGAAGACGACGACGACGACTCCCTCTAGGGCTACCCGCCGGCGAAGCGTCTCCGCATGTGGTGGGACGACGACGAGCAGCGGACGACGAAGACGGGGATGAAGCCCCCGTGGAGGGCTACGGAGTAGCGACTGAGGACCCCATCGGCAGCGGTGCCGATGAGAGTTCCGAGGATGATGATGAGGGCAAGTGATGGCCCGTAGATTAGGATCCAATAGTATAGGCCTAGCAGTAGTATATTGGTCAATAGACCCTTTTTTGTTCTTCCCTCCTCGAGCAATCGGCTCCCCATTGTAAGAAATCCCAATACTAATGAAGAATTCCCTTAGCTTGATTTCGCCGATTTCATGCTCGAGTTTGTCGACTGTTGGCCTAATCTATGCTTAGTGACCGATGGCAACGCATCAGTTTCATAATAATCCGCGAGACAGGCCAATTTAGCCATCCCTCCGAGCTAGCTGGCTCTGCCGATGATGATGACACAGCCGATCTTGGTAAGCTGGCGACTTTAAAAGAGCCCTGGAACTGCCTTGGATGCTCAAACTGATGACTCCGTAACAGAACACCGCTCTCCAAATCAGTTGTGTCATAAGGCTAGCCGATTCCAACCACATCGGCTCCCAAGAGCAACAACCTTTAGGGCGAGCTGCCCCCCGAGCCTTAATGAAGGCGAATCAGCCACATGTGCCGATATTAGCCTTCACTCATGACGTAGCCCCAAGCAGAGAACCTTCAAGGTGAGCTGCCCCCCGAGTTTCTTCAGTTCTTGCCGGCTAGATCGGCTCCTTTCCTTTGGTGACCTGATCTGCACGTCCAGGCTGCTTTTGGCATTGTTCTAGAAGAGAAGATCCGAGCCTTTAAACTACTCCACTGAGGAGTTCTTCCCTTCGTGCTCCATCGACCCTCTGATCGTAACAGTTATTCCTCTTGAGTCGATGGCCGCGCATCGGCTTCCATATCCTTAAGTCGATTGTCTGCTGCATCGGCTGTGCTCGAAAAATTCCGAATTTTTCAGATTTTCATTTTTTACGGCCGACTAGTGCATCGGCCCCCATGTTCCAATACCCATCACCAAAAGATGAGATGCTTCCGTTGCATATCCTCGTATTTTATCCACCTGGGTGCCCCCCCGAGCCGATTCTGTCAAGAGAATTGATGGTATCGGCTCCGTTGGATAACTTATTGAACCCAGGCAGAATGGTGGGTGAGAATAATTTTGGCCGATTGCTGGAATCGGCCTCCACGTTGCTTGCTCGGTGAAGGTTTTGTAAGTTCCTTTCACAAATTTTTGGGGCCGATCACAAGGATCAGCCTTGCCATGTTTGCTCACTGACATGTTCTTGCTACTCGTTCAGGCCGGTAGACAGAACCAGCCCAATCTCCGATTTTATCATGTTGGTGCGCTTGCTGTTGTCTACCTTGAGTTCATCGTGTAATCGTGGAGCACTAAGCTTCGTTGGAAGAACGAGCACCATGTTTGTGCCAGCCGATGTTTCATCATCGGCTTTCCTTTGTTTGGGGCGCCACTCCATTTTTCGTGGACGACCCTCTTCATCCAGGGTTCGCTGAACCTTTGCAGCCAGATCAGGCCTCGCCTTCCTCAATGTATGCAAGTATAACCTCTCGGCTTCTTCCAGGCCGCGCACCGTTGAACCCTCGCGTTTCGGGAACGGCTGAGTCCGCCGTGGCACCACCTTGGCCGGTGGTACCTGTCTTCTTCTTCTCCCTCGTCTTCTTGAATCTTCGAGATCTTCCAACCGAGGGGACTCAGCCGTTTGCCCCGTGGTGGGAGAGGTCCTAAGCGCTCGAACACGGACACGTTGGCTGCCTCCTTCTTCTTCCGGTTGCATTCGGGCAATTGCCGATTGTTGGCAACCGGCTCATTCCCGAATCCCAAGCAGTGCCTCGAAGAAAGGACAATCCCAAGGCCCGTCCTCGTCGTCTCGCTCCTTTGCCTTTCCCTTGGCACAACGCCGTGCTCCTCCTCATCGCGATTATGCCGACGATGTCTTCTCGGCTTCCTAGCCGCACGATCTCTTTCATCATCATCGCTTGACCGGTCGGCGTTGGTCATACCGACCCACATACTTGTTGAGGAGGTGATCGCAGAGAGGTCGCCGATATCTTATGTTCTTCACTTCTCCCTCTCGTTACGTAGCGCTTGCCGTCTTGGCGGAGCCGATCGCGTGGAGCGGCTTCCTCTGTTTCTTTGCTATGAGAGCAGCCTGCCCTCATCTCCATCCTTGCCGCCGTGGTGTCCAAGATCTACCATGTTGATATTGCACAGAAACCCGGCCGGCACCTCGCACGGCAAGCATATTCCACCATGTTTACGGCGGGAAAGAGGTGTGTGTCGACCTTCATGGCGTATTGGTTGAAAATCAACCGTCCGTTTTCTATCGCCGCTTGGATGTGCCGACGCCACACCCCGCAGCCGTTGGTGGCATGGGAGAGCGAGTTATGCCATTTGCGTGATGGCTTTCCATTCAGCCTCTTGCGCCGTGGGGAATTTGAGACCTTCAGTATCTTCAACCGCTTTTCCTTGAGTAGGAGGTCGAAGATTTGCTCGAGCCTTGGTCACGTCAAAATCAAATCCCCTAGGCGGGCCTCGGTGGCTTTACCCATTTGCGTGGACACGGGGTTCCTCCCCGAGTCCACTCAGCCACCGCTACTTCTTGGTCTCCCCGGCACCTTCATCTTCGTCTCGCTCAACCACGGCCACCACCCGCTTGAATTTGTCCCGGTAAACATCCGGGTGGCGTCTGCTCATATGCGGTCAGCTTCGCACCATGTGCGCTAACGAAGGGTAATCTGCTTGGGAGGCCACGTCCTTGATTGATGATGAGAGACCCACCACCGCCAACTCGATCGCTTCTTTTTCACTTATACGAGCCGAAAAGCATCGGCTCCTAATGGTCCCGAAGCGCTGGACGTATCCTCGCCACCGTCTCCCCGCGCTTCCGTCGTACTTGCGCTAGATCGGCAAAACCAACATCGAAGCCTCGAGTGATACTCGCTCATGGAACTGTTCTTCCAATCCGCTTCCAAGTTTGGATGGAGTTCTGTGGCAGCGATGTGTACCACCCGAAAGCCGATCCCGGTGAGGGACCGGTGGAGAAGAACTCACGCGCAACTCATCTCGATGCCGAGATCGTGCCTGCACCGTGCCAAATATCGCGCTCACATGCTCGATGGAGCTGGACCCATCCGATCCACCGAACTTTGTGAAGTCCGGGAGCCGATATTTAGGTGGCAGCTGGATCGCTCGTAGCTGTTGGGGTACAAGCCTTGGTGTAGCCGAACGCCTTCCTTTTCGGCATCATACCGAACCGATCTTTCGGAATTGTACAAATCTGATCCGCCGTGATGGCTGAAGGTGTCGAACCCTCGAAGATTCGCCGGGTGGCATACTTAACCAGCCATGCTTGTTTTTCTCGGTTCTAAGCCAACCGCAGGAGCTGGGCTTTGGAGGTTTGTCGGGCGGCGTACTTAGCCGCCCACGATCGCTTCTCGGATCGGCTCCCGACGTTCCTCCCCGCCGCTCCAGAGGCCGGCTGCTATTGCAGCCCGGTTCGAGAGTGCCTGTGCGTTGCCGTCCGAGACGTATGCGCACGCGCATCCGTGCAAGGGACCTCCTTAGGTGGCTCGAGCAGGAATTGGTAGTCACTAGGATCACCACCAATCTTGTAGACGACGTATGCCGCATGAGTCTCGCAGTTCCGTGTGCTACCCATGCGAACGGCCGGGCCGGAGTGGCATCTCTCCTTTGAAAGTCCCCGCAGCCGGTCCCGACGGGGAGTACCGGTGACTCATGATTTCCCGGACGACGCGCGCAGCGACACGCTCCAAGGTGTTCACCAGTGCTCTCGAGTGGCGGTGCAGCGAGTGAGCCACCATGTAGTTGATCTCCTCGCCGCAGCCGACCGCGGTGCGTTCTTCCGACGGGGCGGACAGGTCCACTCCATCGAGCGCGCTTCAGTGTGAAACCCTTCCACCCGACGCCATGGGAGCGGGTTCGGTGGAAGGAGCCGATGAGTTCGGCTTCGAGGGTTGCCTTGATCTCGTCATGCTTCTTCTTGAGCTCATCAGGCAGATCCGCGTATGTGACCGGAGTATCTTCCGCCATCTCGGATGTAGATGGCGATGTTGTGGATGTCGAAGGCGGTCCCACCGGGCGTGCTGTGAATGTGCTGACGCGTAAACCCACCGGCGGGTAGAGACGGGCAACACCGTAGAGCCGGAACAACTAGGGCTGCGGCCGGCCCTGAGCCCCTCCGAGCGACGGCCCGCAAAGCTCTCCCGGGTCGCACGCACCGATGTTTATCACAAGGGCGTGCCACCTGACCTATACCCGGTCAGAAGGTGTGGATGATGCCTCGCTTAGTTTCCCGCAGGGCACACGCGTAAACGTTAAATACGAGCCTCGATCGGCTCTCGTGTTATCCCGTGAATCGGCTCAAAGAGCCGATCCACCCATGATCTCGCACGAGGTGTCCGAATATATGGTGGTCCCGCTTGATCAAGGTAAAGCTAATGAGATCTACGACGATTTAGGGTTTTCACCGCATAATCGGATCATCCTACTCCACGGTTGGGACCTCGCGCGCTCGCGCACGGTGATCGTAAGCCGATCCTAGACAGTGGCCTAAAACCAACACGAGGTTGATCCCCTGAACATCCTTTCTAGGGCTAGCAAACGCCACCCTACACGCCGCCGGATCCTCCACCCTTTGTAAGGCCTAACTATTGCAGATATTAAACTAATCCTTGTAGAACAAGGAGCAACCGTAACGGATCAGATCTACTAAACTATGATCATGGGTGGCCGCCTCTACACCTAAGATAGGTGTAGGGCGGCTAGACATGCAAGGGTTGCACTACGAAAGCATGCAATATGAAGAACAATGCTAACCCTAACATGTCTAAGATAACTACGTTGCTCGCCATCAAAAAGGCTTCAAGACGAGCAACGCATGAACAACGTAGGCAAGCTTAGGCCGCCTAGATCGCAAGATGCGATCTAGGCAGCATGATGCTTACCGGTAGAAACCCTCGAGACGAAGGGGTTGGCGATGCGCCGAGATTTGTTTGTGGTTGAACGTTGGTTGTTGTTTATTCCATAAACCCTAGATACATATTTATAGTCCAGGGGACTTTCTAATGTGGGCGTGCACCAAACCTTGCACGAGATAAACTCTAACTTCTAAACTAAGATGCGATCTAATATGTTACAGATACACGGGCAATTGAGCCCAACTTGGTATAAAAGGCCGATTCACGTATCTCTTCTATAT
>NC_061510.1:93393988-93430003 GCF_022539505.1 Lolium rigidum | reverse complement strand
GCTGGGTAACTCGCGTACCACCGTCCCGTGTGCACTCCGCCCTATGGCCCCTACTTCTTCTCCCCCTCGTGAGGATCCCTCCTCCGAGGTACCGTCGATTAGGCAACGACATACACCTCCTCACGTAACTCACCATTAAGAAAAGCATTCTGCACATCAAGCTGAGAGACAGACCAGTGACGAAAAGAAGCAACAACTAAGAGAGTGCGAACAGTGGTCATGTGAGCCACTGGAGCGAAGGTCTCATCATAGTCGCGGCCCTGCTCCTGCTCCTGCTGAAATCCGCGAGCCACAAGCCGAGCCTTGTAGCTCTCCAGAGAACCAACGGAGCGAGTCTTGATCTTGTAGACCCACTTGTAGGTGATGGGATGAACAGAGGGAGGGGGAGTCACAACATCCCAAGTGCCCGTGCGCTCCAGCGCAACAAACTCCTCGGCAATCGCTAGCTGCCATTCGGGATGAGCAACAACATCCCGATAAGAGGTCGGCTCAAGGACAACAGACAAACCATAGTGAGTGGGAGAATAGCGATCAGGCGGAGGACGAGGCTGAGCACCAAGGTCATGAGTCGGCTCAGGCGGAGAAGGCAACACAACAGAAGTGGAAGGAATGTCAGGAGGAGCATCATCATCGTCATCACGTGGACGACGAGAGTAGTGAAACGGGAAGGGAGGAATCACCGTAGGCGAGGAAGGAGATGTCGGGGAGGAAGGTGGGGAAGGTGGTGAGGAAGGAGTGGAGGAGCTGGTCGGTGAAGAAGGTGTGGAGTTGGCAGTTGTAACGGCCCCGGGTAGCACCCCTAATTAGAATTGTTTGTTGTTTTTATTTTGTGCGTCATCATGGCATCATGCATATTCTAATTCCAAAATCATTTTATTGAACTTTATTTTTATTGCCAAAAGTATTCTCTCCTTTTCATCCCCAAACTAAAACTATATTTTTCTAGTATTTTTCTGATATCAAAACTATTTTTAAGATGGTTTTAAAACAACCAGTAAATAATAAAAGAAAACTGTTTCAAAATTTAAAAAAAAAGGAGAAGCCTCTCCCTTCCGGCCAGGCCATGTGGCCCAGTCGGCAGCCTATCCCGGCCCAGCCAGGCCCACCCTGGGCAAACCCTAACCACCCCACCGCAGCTCCCTTGGCTCTTTTCCGTCCACACCCCCGCCGCCGGCCGTTTTCAGAAAAGCCCTCCTCCTTTTCTTTTTCGCAAGCTGGTCCTCCCACCAAACCGCTCCTCCTCGCTCGCAGACACGAGCACGAGCCGCTCCCTGCTCCTCTCCTTCCCCGACGGGCTCGCTCGACCCCGTTACTCCGTCCGCCGCTCGCCCCCATCTTCTGCCCGAGCGCCGCCTGTAGGAGCTGCCCCGCCGCGCGCGCCACCTCTCTGGCTCCTCCTCTCCCCGCGGCCGCGACGCCCTCTTCCCCAACCTTCCTGCGCCTCGCCTCCAGACACCGCCGTACGCCGTCGCAGCCAAGCTCTGCACGCGCAGGCTGCGCGCGCCGCCTCCTGTCGAGCTCGCGGCGTCCGTTTCTCACGTGCCCGCCTCCATCCGCTCGTCCCGTCGCCAAGGACGCCGCCTCCTCTTTCACCTGCAGCGCGCCGCCCCACCGCATCCCTGCAAGCACTGCGCCGTCTCAAGCGCGTCCAGCGCGTGCCGAGGCCGCCTGTCGTCCTCGACCCTGCAGCGTCGTCGCGCCGCCCGGCCTCCTCCCCGTCAACCCCTTCCCCTGCAACCGACGGCGTCGCCACAAGGATGACTTGACCCTGCTGTACTGCGCCTCCTCCCAAAAGGAGCTCGCCTGGCAGTCGTCCCTGGCTCCAAGTTCTGCACGCGCGCGTCGCTGCACAGCTTCATCGTCACATGTGACCTTCCGAGTTGTGGCGTTCTGCTCCATTTTGTTACCTTGCAGTTGTCCCTGTCGATGCCACTGTTGTTGTATATCTGCAGGTTGCTCTTGATCCTATCGTGTATCCCTGACCCGACTCCTTCTGTATTTGACTCTGTGTCTCACGATCTATGTTTTGCATACACCGACGAGAACCGTGCCAACGCCAAGTCCGCCATCGGCGATCGAGATAGAACTTGAAGTTCTTCTTCACGGACCCAAGGCGAAGACCCCAACTTCATCTTCTTCCTCTCCGAACCCGAATCCGGCGACCATCCTTGTTACCGTGAGACCCCGACCCTAACCAACCTATTTTATAAATGTGCTATATAACTTGTTGCATCAATCATACATGCCGCAACGCATCGCATATCATGGGGTTGTCCGGGTTGATAGCGATTCACCTAATAATTAAATATGGAATTGTGCGGGAATGATATCTCTTATCCCGGTTCCATTTAAATTTGCGTAGCGCACCCATGCCATGTCTTGCCATGCTAACCAACATTTAATATGCGGGGTAGATAAACAACTTGAACCTAATAATTGTTTGTCCGGGGTTTCGACTCCGATTAAATTGGATAAGTGCATCGTATCATATCTGCCATGTCATGCATATCTTACCTTGCTCATGCCGGTTCTTATTCCGTAGTTGTAAGATTTGCATCCGTATGTTTGTGTAGCATTTGCTTCTTCCCGGATAGGATCACGAAGTGTTGATGTGAGATACGACGAGTTCTCCGACAAGTTCATCTGCAGCTTTTCACAGGCGAGCCCTCTCTCTTCACCTATTTTACTCTCTCCCTCGCATTGCTATCCTTATGTTGCGCTTCTTTATCGAGTCACGTGTCCTATTCCACTTGTTTACCATAATAATCCTATATGCACCATTCCTTATCCATAGCCGTTGCTTGATGTTTGAGCCTTGTGAGTCGTAGGCGTGTTTAGGCTCTGTTGTTTATCTCGATCTATTATCGGGATATGTTGGGTTGTTGGGAGGTTATCACATGCTATATCAGATGATGGAGATATTCATGCTTTACTTATTTGTTAACAACTAAAATTGTAAGCAGAGGCATCTGTGAGCCCCTTTGCGAAAGCATCGGAACTTTGACTCGCTAATGTCCCCTAGGACCCGAGTTCTTGTTATCTGTTCCGAGATTGAGCGCTCTACCCATGCGCGGGGACGATTATTGGGACCCCCCTCACCCATTACCTTTTCTCATGTCGGTTGAAAAGGGGGCCACAACCTTGGTTTTATTTGGCGCATGCATGTTTATATCATCTGTTGCCTTCGGGTGTTTACTTCCTGTTGCCTTCGGGTGTTTATATTACTGTCTTGTACCCCGCGGGGCGTTTAGCGAAGCGTGTGGTTTGCACGCCTAGCCGCCGACGCAAACCTCGAGTCGCGTCTCGGAGTACGGCCGGACTTCGTCACGGGTAGCTTAGTCGGGTGGCCCCCCTAGACTTTCTTGTTGAGCTGGGAACGGTCTTGTTGTGAGACATCCACCTGTCGTAAGTGGGTCGAGCATGCGTATGGTTACATTTGGGCAACCCCTGCAGGGTGTACATCTTATCGATAAGCCGTGTCCGCGGTTATGGACGACTTGGAATTGTATAGCTTGATCATAGAACAACTTACACCGTTATCTTATTGCTAATATTCTGCTAATAACTTGCGTAGTAATATAGCATTACTACAACCGATACCTAATAAAACTTTTCCACCGTTGAGTGCCTTTTACATTGCCTCTTCGCTTTGTTGAAGGGGATATGTGTATTTGGTGAGGTTATGTTTGTGTAGTATTTATACTGTTACCTTATGCGCTCTCTTATCTTCTCCGAGTAGACGGATGTTGTAGCGTGTCTCTATTGGTTATAGTTTTTCTGCCGCTAAACCTACCATATAGCCCCGGGCGATATATATTTATACTCGCTCGGCGAGCATAGCCATTCCGAGTCTCGCTAAGTACGTGCCGGAGTTCGTTCCTTGGTACTTACTCTCGCCTTTTCCCTTTCTCTTTTGCTTCCTCCCTTTTGTCGGCAACCGATGGCCCGACTTTGGCAGTATGAGATGACGACGTTAGCAAGGTTACCCTTCCGGCTTGGCACGGGCAGGGTTATGGACGCCACTGGTTATCTTCAGGACTCTTAGTCCAATTTGTATCTTGTCCGTACTCGGGCGTATTCGATCTTCTGTATGATTTGGATCTTTGTATTGTATAGTTGTATCTTGACTCGTTGGAGTCGTTGTTGTAATATATGTATCTTGTGGGCTCAATTGTAATCCTGTTGTAATGTTACCGCTCGTGTTAATTCCTCTGGCATCACGTGTGTGGTTCGTCGCGCACGTCGTGTCGGAGGGCGTCTCTGAATCGATATCGTGCGGATTTCGGCGGGTTCGCTGGGATCCTCAGGGTACCGGTTCCGGTGAAGGGACTCAGAGAAGCGGGGACCTGAGGCACAAAAGGAGGTGAGTCAGGGAACATGAGGAAGGGGATATCCTCCACAGAGAAGGAAGAGGAGGAGGGACACGGGTAGAAAGGACGCGACTCGTCAAAAGTGACATCTTGAGAAATGCGCATCTGACGACCAACGGGATCCCAACACTTATAATCCTTGTGCTCAGGGCTGTATCCAAGAAATAAACACTCAACTGACTGAGCAGTCAGCTTGGTGCGTTCACGTGGGGAAAGAAGGACATAGTAAACACAACCAAATAAGCGAAGGGTCGAACAATCACGAGAGCGGCCAGTAAGACGCTCGAGAGGAATACCACCCTGCAGGGGCGTGGAGGGCTCATGGTTGATGAGATAAGTGGAAATAGACGCAGCCTCATGCCAGAAGTGAGGAGGAAGAGAGGCGGCGATCATCATCGCACGAGCCATCTCAAGCAGGTGACGATGCTTGTGCTCAGCCATGCCATTCTGAGCATGGGCGTAGGGGCAGGAGAATTGGGCAAGAGTGCGCTGCTCAGCGAGAAAAACCACGCAACAACTGGATATATAATCACCAGCGAAGTCAGCCCGAAACACACGAATAGGCGTGGAAAACTGAGTATGGACCATGGCAGCAAAGCGCTTATATATCGATAGAACATCGTTGCGAGAAGTCATAAAATAAATCCAGGTGTGGCGAGAGAAGTCGTTGATAAAAATAACATAGTAACGAAACTTTATTTGGATACTCGGTTTGCAAGATATTTCAGTTTTCGTATTCGAATCTACGGAAAAAAGAGAAAACCCAACCAGCGGCCTACTACGCGTCCGCCACGTGTCGAGCTGGGGATGATCCGTGGGAGGCTTTAAACGCACCAGGCTGCGCCACTTGTCAGCGCGTGAAGCGAAGCTGAGCGTCCTCCCACGAAACGCGCCCTTTTCCTAGTAAATTCGGAATTTCATTGAAACTTAAATTTCTGTCGAGTGCACTCAGACACCGTAAACACGAGCACAAACCTCTTTTTTTATTCTTTGACAGGTCCAATGCTCTCTCTCTCTCAATTTTTTTTAGGAGATTTGAAATTAGCAAAAACGATGTATAGAGGAGGCATGTTTCCAAGTAGAACAATATGAGGTATGATGATGCGCTAACAAACGAGAACATCATTGCGAGAAGTCATAAAATAAATCCAGGTGTGGCGAGAGAATTCATTGATAAAAATAACATAGTCGCGATGGCCCCCCTTCGAAGCGAAAGGAGTCGGTCCCTATACGTCAGAATAGACCAAGTCGAAAGGACGATGAGACACAGACTCACTAGTAGGATAAGGTAACTGAGTCTATTTGCCAAACCTACAACCCTGACACCCTGAAGCGAGACATTTCCTGAGATAGGCTCTCAGAAGACCTCGATGAAGTAAGGATGACAAGCGAGAACCACAAAGGTGACCAAGACAATGACGCCACTGCTAAAAAGAGGTGGTAGTGGAAGGAACAAGTACACGTGGATCAGGCAGTGTAGTGGTAGTAGAGGGAACATGAAGCCAATCGAGCTCCCAAAGGCCCTGGGAGTCATGGCACCGAGGACCAGCCCCAACCAGTGCCCGAGTGTGAGCATCCTAGACAGAACAAGAATCAACATGAAGAATGACCCGAAAACCAGAATCAGTAAGCTGAGCTGCGGAAAACAAGTTCATGGTAAGACGGGAACAAGAGAAACATCATGAACAACAAAGTAGGAAGTAGAAAGAGTGCCACGACTAACAACAGAAAGAGAAGTGCCATCGGCAGTAAGTACATTAACACGGAGAGGAAGAGGTTGAAGAGAAGAGAGAGCGGAAGAATCAGGGGACATGTGAAAGGAAGCTCCCGAATCCAGAACCCACGAAGATGTACCCGACTGTGTAGAAGTATCAGCCACAGAGGTAGCAGTGCCTGTCGAAGAAGAGCTAGAGGAGGCAAGGAGGCGCCTAAGCCTCACAATGTCCTGGTCGGTGAAGTCGGTGGTGGAGATCACCGAAGAGGGAGCACGAGGACCAGTAGATGCGGTGAGCGCGCCATTGCGCAAATCCAGCTGCTTCTTGAAGCAATCAGTCTCGAGGTGCCCGTGCATGTGGCAATATCCACACGGCTGACCAGTACGTGGGCGCCCACGCGCCACGGAAAGACCGAACTCCACGACCAGGTGGCGTGGGCATGAGCGGAGGAGCACTGAAGAGAGTGGGCGTTGGTGCAGTGGGAGCCCGGGCAGCAAGGACATAGGGGACCCCAAGCAGGCCAGCACCACGGAGACGAGTCTCCTCAGCTCGGAGCTCAGTCAACACCCATGAGATAGGGACACAACCCTGAGAAAACAACTGAGCACACGGGGGCTCAAACTCCGGGGTGGACTGATACGTCCAATTTGCATCACTATTTTATATCATAATATGCTGTTATTCATTGATATATTTCATATTGGGACACAATACTTATGTTATTTCATCTATTTTGCATGTTTCATGATTATTTGGAGACCGAGCACCGGAGCCGAGGATTCTGCTGGAAAAAGCACCGTCGGGATGCAATATTTCGGAAGATCAAGCTTGTGGAAGGAAATTTTACCAAAAATCCTATTTTTCCGGATGACGAAGGAAGCCGGAAGGGGGAGCCGAGTTGGACCCAAGGTGGGCCCACACCATAGGGCGGCGCGGCCCATGGCACTGGCCGCGCCACCATGTGGTGTGGGGCCCCCACAGCCTCTTTCGCCTCCTTTTCTTCGCGAAACCCTTCGTCCCGAAGACCTAAGCCACGAGAGGAATCCTCACGAAGGGTTACGGCCGCCTCGCGGGGCGGAGAACACCGAGAGAGAAAGAGCTCTCCGGCGGGCAGGAATCCGCCGGGGAAATTCCCCTCCCGGAGGGGAAATCGACGCCATCGTCACCGTCATCGAAGCTGGACATCATCTCCATCACCATCATCATCATCTCCACCATCATCACCGCCATCTCCACCGCTGGACATCGTCACCGCTGTAGCAATTTGGGTTTGATCTTGATTGTTTGATAGGGAAACTCTCCCGGTACTGATTTCTACTTGTTATTGATGCTATTGAGTGAAACCATTGAACCAAGGTTTATGTTCAGATTGTTATTCATCATCATATCACCTCTGATCATGTTCCATATGATGTCTCGTGAGTAGTTCGTTTAGTTCTTGAGGACATGGGTGAAGTCTAAATGTTAGTAGTGAATTATGGTTGAGTAATATTCAATGTTATGATATTTAAGTTGTGGTGTTATTCTTCTAGTGGTGTCGTGTGAACGTCGACTACACGACACTTCACCATTTATGGGCCTAGGGGAATGCATCTTGTACTCGTTTGCCAATTGCGGGGTTGCCGGAGTGACGGAAACCTAAACCCCCGTTGGTATATCGATGCGGGGAGGGATCGCGGGATCTCGAGTTTAAAGGCTGTGGTTAGATTTATCTTAATTACTTTCTTGTAGTTGCGGATGCTTGCAAGGGGTATAATCACAAGTATGTATTAGTCCTAGGAAGGGCGGTACATTAGCATAGGTTCACCCACACAACACTTATCAAAACAATGAAGATTAATCAGCTGTATGTAGCGAAAGCACTAGACTAAAATCCCGTGTGTCCTCAAGAACGTTTGGTCATTATAAGTAAACAAACCGGCTTGTCCTTTGTGCTAAAAAGGATTGGGCCACTCGCTGAAATTATTTCTCTCGCATTTTACTTACTCATACTTTATTCATCTGTTACATCAAAACCCCCTGAATACTTGTCTGTGAGCATTTACAGTGAATCCTTCATCGAAACTACTTGTCAACACCTTCTGCTCCTCGTTGGGATCGACATTCTTACTTATCGAAGATACTACGATACACCCCCTATACTTGTGGGTCATCATGGACCCGTGACAGGAACTCATGGATCCTATGAAACTCCACATCAGAATGCACAGTCCAGCAACACTGGCAAGTACCACAGATAACACTGCGGAGGGAGTCAAGCTAGCGCCAAATCGCAGCACTCTAGGTGTAGAAGTCATCAATAGTAGAGTCACCCTGCTGAAGATCATGCTCCTGACGCAACACCGATGCATAGAGAGAATCCCCAGAAGGCTGATAGCGCTAACGAAAGTGAGACCACATCTCAGCAATAGTAGCAAGGCTCATAAACTCAGAAGCAAACTGTGCTTGAACACTCTGAGAGAGAATGGTAGCAGCTCTGGCATCCTTATCACGCCACTAAGTAAAAGCAGCCAGATTATCACTATAGGGAGCAAGAGCCTCTGAATAAGCAAGTACCCGCTGCTCATATGCATCATCAGCAGCAGCCTCGGCAGTCTTGGCTGCATCCTGAGCAACCTGGGTAACATCATCAACAATGGCATGTGGCACAAGCGGCAGGGTAGGAGGCACGAGAGCAATGGGGCGCGGCGGACATGAGACCTCGCTGGTAAGAACACCCCAAAGGCGAAGACCACGTATGTGGATGCGCATAAAGCCAGCAAACTTCCCATAGTTAGTGCCATCAAAAATCACCTAGCACCGAGGAATGCTAACATTGCCCGGAGAAGATGATGCCATACTGGTAGACTCAACTCTGAGATTTTTTTTGGTCAACTCACAGACAGATCTCAGATCTCAGGAATAGAAAGAACTCACGCGAATGCATCACCAGCCCGAGCGACCAAGGGCCACCTAGCGGGGCTTGCTCAATAAAAAAACGGCTCGGGGCTGAGCAGATCTGGCGGGATCCGGCCAGAGGCAGGCTGGAGAACGGCGGCAGTAGCGGACCTAGGCTGTCGGGCCGAACCAGGAGTTGCAGCAGATCAAGGCCACAACTCAATTTTGAGCAGATCAAAGCCGAATCAGAGGCTGCCTGAGCAAAACAACTAGGCAGAGAAAAGGGGAGTTGTTCGCAAGAGAGAGAGGAGGACCAACCGGTCGGACAGTCGACGGCACCAACAGCAACCAAACAGCAGTCAACTAGGCACAGGAGTTGCATCATGCAAGAAGAGGAACGGGAGAGAGCTTAGAGCTCTAATACCATGTTGGGAATGGGCAACTATCATTCACAGGGAGCCAAAGGTCAATACATGTGCATGTGTGTCAAAATACAGAAAACCTCTTATAGAGTGGGGATATACAGAAAAGGAGACTAAACATCTCTAACAGTCTATTCATATGTTGCATGATGTGTTTATAAGCTCAATAATTAAAAGACTAACCAACATCTAAACGTCACCATCTCAACTTCAATTTATTTTTCATAATGTAAGATAATGTAATTGAAATCTTTATTCCACTTATAACGATCTGTTGCGGTCAGAAACCCACCGGCGAGCAGCGACGGGCAACACGGTAGAGCCGGGAGGCTCCCAGGACTGCGGCTGGCCCTGGTCCCTCCGAGCGGCGGCCCGCAAAGACTCGGCACGCACGTCCGATGATGGTGCAAGGGCGTGCCACCTGACCTATACACGGTCAGGAAGGTGTTGGATGTGCCTCGCTTAGTTTCCTGCATGGCATACACATAAACATTAAATACGAGCCTCGATCGGCTCTCAGGTTGTCCTGTGAATCGGCTCAAGGAGCCGATCCACCCATGATCCGTACGAGGTGTACGATCAGATGGTGGTTCTGCTTGATCAAAATAAAGCTAAAACGACCTACTACGATTTAGGGTTTTCACCGCATAATCGGAACATCCTACTCGTGATTGAGCCTGGCGGCCACGCACGGTGATCGTAAGCCGACCCTAGACAAGGCCTAAAAACCAACACGAGGTTGATCCTCAGAACATCCTGTCTAAGGCTAGCAAACTACACCCTACGCGCCACTGGATCCTTCAACCCGTTTGTAAGGCCTAACTATGCAGATATTAAACTAATCCTTGAAGAACAAGGAGCAATCATAACGGATCGGATCTACTAAATAATGATCAAGCGGGGGTGCCGCCCTTACACCTAAGATAGGTGTAAGGACGGCTAGATGTCTAAGGGTTGCACGACGACAGCATATGATACGATGAACAATGCTAACCCTAACACATCTATGATAACTACGTTGCTCGCCATCAAAAAGGCTTCAGCACGAGCAACGCATGAACAACGAATAAACGTGTACTGCCTAGATCGCAAGATGCGATCTAGGCAGCATGATGCTTACCCGGAAGAAACCCTCGAGACAAGAGAATTGGCGATGCGCCTAGATTGGTTTGTGGTGAACGTGATTGTTGTTTATTTCATAAACCCTAGATACATATTTATAGTCCGTAGACTTTCTAACGTGGGAATAATCTCAACCGGGCACGAGCCCAAACTCTATCTAACCGACACGTATCCTACTATGTTACAGATACACGGTCAAACTAGCCCAAACTTTGTATATAAGGCCGATTCATGTATTTCTTCTATGTATATTCTTCAAGCCCATCTTCAATCGCGGCCCACCTCTGATCCGGTCAAATTCTGGTGATAACACATGCCCACCTGGTTTTGGAAATGACAATTCCAAAATCACTCTGTTTTTTCTTCGTCGGGTCATGTCGTGGCAGAGCAGAACCGTCGCAGTATCCTTCATCATGATGCCTTGCCTCCTCCACTTCTCCGCGTGACCTGGCAAAATTTTTTTTTCTGTTGGGCACCACTTCCTCGGAAACTGCTGTGGCATTGAATCTCCACTATATCCCCTTTTATTTAACCGCTCCAAACAGTTTGCTTCTTCATCCCTTTCGCATTAGCACTCCAAAAAGCCCTCCTGCGCCACCATGTCTTCTTCCTCCTCCGCCTCATCGGATCTTTCCACCCAATCCTCCTCCTCCCGCGAGCCGATGCCGGAGTGGGACCCGGAGGAGGCCCATGCGGCGAACATCCGCCGCGCCATCGAGGCCGGGGAGGAGTCCAGTCACGACTTCTCCGTCTGGTCTGAGGACGACAAGTCCTCGACCGACGGGGAAAGTGACCTCCGCTTCCTTGCCGACGGGGAAACGGAGGAGGAGAGCGATGACGATCGCTTCTCCTGTGACGACTTCACCTTCTCCGAGGACGAGGAGGAGGAGGAGGAGGAGGAAGAGGAGGAGGACGACACCTCCTCCGACGAACCGCCGGCCAAGCGCTTCTGCCCCTGGCCGGGGAACCTCAGCGACTTCGACATCGACGACGACGACGCTGACGAGGAGGACGAGGACAACGAGGGCCCTGCCGGCGGCCGCTACGACGAGCGACGACGAGCCCGCCGGGAGTAGCGCCGGCACGGCGGCGACAACGGCGACGATGAGGGCAGCGACGGCCCGTAGATAGGACCCTTAGCATAGGATCAGTAGTAGTAGATGGGGCAATGTATCCCCTAGTACTTCCTTTTGAGAGCAATCAGCTCTTTATGTAAGAAATCTCGTTTATCAATGAAGAATTTCCCCAATTTGATTTTGCCGATTTCCTTTATGCTAATTTAGTCGATTTCCCCTCATACTGACTTTGCCGATTGTCCACTTAGCCAATGCTCAATGAGCCGATGGCAACGCATCGGTCCCTCATAATCCACCCTTCATCTCTTCGACTACGGAGTGATCGTAAACTTGGTCAATGCTCAATAAGCCGATGTCAACGCATCAGTCCTTCACGATCTATCCTTCATCTTTTTGACCGATGACTTTGAGCTCCGGTGGACAATGTGGAAGACCAATGCCTTCAAGAGAGCCCTAGCACCGCCGCTGAAACGACTTGACGCTGAAGCCGATACTTCTGCAGAACAGATATCACCTGCTCGCGAATCTCCTCAGTGATACTTTATAACCCTGCTCTGTTCCTTTGCAGCAACCAGATGGCCCAGAGCCAACTCCCTATCGGTGATGATGGATCCCTCTTTTGCAAGAACTCACCACCTTTGAAGAAGATTGCGACGCAGGACCAGCCGATGACACTCCAATCGGCTTCTAAAAAACAGAGCATCTACCAGGTCAGCTGCCCCCCGAGTCTCAGTCAAGGCGAAAACAGTGATGAGGACACGCAATTCAGACAAATGGACCTGAGCTCGATCACATCTGAGAAAGCTACCATGCAGAGCCAGCCAGAGCCGATCACCATTCTTCCGTTGAAAGCCGATATTGCAGATGATCACCAGCGGCTTAGAAACCAAAACACCTCTAACAAGGTTGTCTTGTACGCCAAAACTCCTCTGACAGCACTGCTGATCTGGCAACCTTGCGCACAGAGTTGGAGGTCCCCGTGTCTTGAACACGCAACTGGTAGATCCCATGAAATTTGTACTAGAGTCGATGGCTGTGCATCGGCTTTGTTCCTTAGCGCTAAAGTCGATGTCCGTGCATCGGCTGTACATCATGAGCATTTTTTTACTGGCCGATTTTTCTATCGGCCCCCAATATTTCACTGCACATGTATCGCACATGTTCATCTCATTAGGTGCCCCCCGAGCCGATTCTGCCAGGTAACTGCTGATATCGGCTCTGTGGTTAGCCAATGCACTATATGTGAACGTCGGCTCTGTTAGGACCAGTGTTGACTTCTTCCAACTCATCAGCCGACGTAAACCCATTGCCCATTAGATCGACGTTGAACCCAGGCAGAATGCATGGTGAGGATAATTTTGGCCGATTGCTGGAATCGGCCTCCATGTTGATTGAATTGCTCAATGAAGGTTTTGCAATGTTCCTTCATAGATCTTTGGGGCCGATCCCACGGATCGGCATCGCCACGTTTGCCCATATATTTTGCTCTTGTTACACGGTCAGGCCGGTGGATAAAACCAACCTAACCCCGTCCTTCGTCACGTCGATGCGCTCGCAGTCGTCCAAATTAATGCCTGAGAGTGGCTCTTGGCCTGTTGTCTCCCAAACGTTCATGCCAGCCCGTTGAAATCTCGGCTGAGTCATCCGCATGGACGACCTCTACTTCATCTCCATCCCATCGTATTAAGCATTGGTGCATTGTGGATGGAATGCAACGAGTTGGCGTGGATCCAATCTCTTCCTAGCGGGACAGACATAGGTGCTCTTGCTTGTCGACAATAAAGAACGGTGTAGGGATAGTTTTCCTTCCTACGGTCGGATCCACGTTCAGAACACCTTGTGCGTCAGATGCTTGGCCGTTGAAATCGCTCAGCGTCACGTTGGTTTTGATCAGATCCGAGCTAGAGCGTCCCAACCGACGTAGCATGGAGTATGGCATAATGTTGACCGCCGCTCCGGTATCCACCAGCATCTTGTTGACAGGCTGCCCATTGATATAGCCTCGCAAGTACGGGGCCTTCGGATGTCCGTAGCTTCTTTCTCGTGGCTTCTCAAAGATAACCGGCCGTGGGCCGCGATCAAGTTGTGCCACGGGTGCTTCGTCTAATCTCGGAGCACTAAACTCCGTCGGAAGGATGAACACCATGTTTGTGCCAGCCGATGTTTCATCATCGGCTTTCTTTTGTCTGGGGCGCCACTCTTTCCTTTGTGGCCGACCTTCTTCGTCCAGGGTTCGCTAAATTTTAGCGGCCAGATCAGGCAGCGCCTTCCTCAACGTGTGCAGGTATAACCTTTCGGCTTCCTCCAACCCACGTAGTCGCTGAACCCTACGCTTTTGGGAACGGCTGAGTCCATCAGGGCACCACCTTGGCCGGTGGTACTTATCTTCTTCTTCATCGTCGTCTTCCAATTCCTCGAGATCTTCCACTCGAGAGGACTCAGCGTGCTTGTTCCGAGGCGGGAGAGGCCCTAGACGTTTGAACACGGACACGTTAGCTGCATCCTACTTTTTCTGTCTACATTCTGGGCAGTTGCCGATTGTAGGCAATCGGCTCATTCCTGAATCCCAGCAGTTTCTGAAGAAGGGGCAGTCCCAGTGCCTATCCACGTCGTCTTGCTCTCTCGACTTTTCCTTGGCGTGGCGCTCATATCTCTCCTCGTCGTGATCATGCCGACGATGTCTCCTGGCGTCCCTAGCTAGACGATCTCTTTCATCATCGTCGTTGTATCGTCGGCGTTGGTCATGTTGACTCACATACTTGTTGAGGAGGTGATCAGAGAGAGGTCGCTGATATCTCACGTTCCTCACTTCTCCCTCTGTGATGTAGCGCTTGCCATCGTGACGGAGCCGATCGCGTGGAATGGCTCCCTCTGTGTCCTTGCTATGAGAGCAGCTGCCCTCGTCTCCGTCCTTACCAGAGTGGTGCCCAGGTCCTACCATGTTGATATTGAACGAGAATCCTGGCTGGCACCCTCCAGGGTAAGTGCACTCCACCATGTTAACGGCGGGGAAGGGGTGTGTGTCGACCTTCATGGCGTACTGGCTGAAAATTAGACGCCCTTGTTCTATCACCATTTGGACCTGCCGACGCCACACCCTCGCGGTCGTTGGTGGCATGGGTGAACATGTTATGCCACTTGCGGTATGGCTTTCCGTTCAACTCCTGAGCCGTGGGGATCTTGTGGCCTTCGGGTACCTTTAGCCGCTTCGCCTTAAGTAAGAGGTCGAAAATTTGCTCAGCCTTGGTGACATCGAAGTCAAACCCTCTTGGAGGACCCCGTGGCTTAACCCACTTACGGGACACGGGGCTTGCCCCCGAGTCCATTCAGCCACTGCTACCTCTTGATCTCCCGCAGAACCTTCATCTTCATCCGCCTCAACCAGGACCACCGCACGTTTGAATTTATCCTGGTATACATCCGGGTGGCGCCGTTCATATGCCGACGGCTCCGCACCATGTGCGCCGGTGAAGGGTAGTCCGCTTGGGAGGCCACGTCCTTGATCGGTGATGCGAGACCCACCACCGCCAACTCGATCGCTTCTTTTTCGGTCACATGAGCCGAATAGCATCGGTTCCTAACGGTCCTGAAGCGCCGGACGTATTCTGACACTGTTTCTCCGTGCTTCTGTCGTACTTGTGCTAGATCGGCAATGCCAGCCTCGGAAGCTTCTGAGTGATACTGCATGTGGAACTGCTCTTACAACTGCTTCCAAGTCCGGATTGAATCTGGTGGCAGCGATGTGTACCACCCGAAAGCCGATCCTGTGAGGGATTGTGCGAAGAACCTCACACGCAGCTCATCTGATGCTGAGATCGTGCCCAGCTGTGCCCAATATCGGCTCACATGCTCGATGGAGCTGGAACCGACTGATCTATTAAACTTGGAGAAATCAGGGAGCCGATATTTGGGCGGTAGAGGGATCAACTCGTACTCGTTGGGGTACGGCTTGGAATAGCCGATTGTCCTCCTTTTCGGCACCATGCCGAACTGGTCTCTCAGGATTGTACTGATCTGATCCGCGGTGCTGGCTACAGGAGTCGAACTCTGAAGATTCGCCGGGGTGGCATACTTAGCCAGCCATGCTTGCTTTTCCAAATCCGAGCCAACTGCAAGAGCTGAGCTCTGGAGGTTTGTCGGAGTGGCATACTTAGCTAGCCATGTCTGCTTCTCAAGATCTGTTCCCGAAGTTCCTCCTGCTGTTCCAGAAATCCCTGCTGTTGCAGTCTGGTTTGTGAGTGCCCAGTTACTGCAGTCTGGCACGTATGTGCACGTGTATCCGTGAGGGATCTCCTTAGGCGCCTCATGCAAGAACTGGTAGTCACTAGGGTCACCACCGATCTTGTAGATGACGTATGCCGGTGAATTCGGCACTTCTGGTGCTGCCAACGCGAATGGCAGCGGTGGACGGGACTGGAGTGGCATCTCTCCTTGGTGAGTCCCTAGAGCTGGTCCTGACGGAGAGTATTGATGCCTCATGATTTCCTGGATCACGCGAAGAGCGACACGCTCCAAAGTGTTCACCAGGCTCTCAGAATGGCGGTGCAGCGAATGAGCTACCATGAAGTTAATCTCTTGATGCAGGGACCTGGTGCGTTCTTCTGACGGGGCAGACAGGTCCACTCCATCGAGCGCGCCTTCGGGTGAGAACCCTTTCCACCTGATGCCGTGTGAGCGGGTTCTGTGAAAAGAGCCGATGAGATCGGCTTCGAGGATCGCTTTGACCTCGTCATGCTTCTTCTTGAGCTCCTCGGTCGGATCCTCGTACGTGATCGGAGTGCCTTCCGCCATCTCAGATGTAGATGGCGATGCGGTTGATGTCGAAGATTGTCCCACCAGGCGTGCCAGAATGTGTTGCGGTCAGAAACCCACCGGCGAGCAGCGACGGGCAACACGGTAGAGCCGGGAGGCTCCCAGGACTGTGATACGTCTCCGACGTATCGATAATTTCTTATGTTCCATGCCACATTATTGATGATATCTACATGTTTTATGCACACTTTATGTCATATTCGTGCATTTTCTGGAACTAACCTATTAACAAGATGCCGAAGAGCCGATTGTTGTTTTCTGCTTGTTTTTGGTTTCAGAAATCCTAGTAACGAAATATTCTCGGAATTGGACGAAATCAAAACCCGGGGTCCTATTTTGCCACGAAGCTTCCGGAAGACCGAAGAGGAGTCGAAGTGGGGCCACGAGGGGCCGCCACCATAGGGCGGCGCGGCCCGGGCCTTGGCCGCGCCGACCTATGGTGTGGGGCCCTCGTGTGGCCCCCACGTTGCCCTTCCGCCTACTTAAAGCCTCCTTCGCGAAACCCACGATGCGAAGAACCACGATACGGAAAACCTTACCGAGACGCCGCCGCCGCCAATCCCATCTCGGGGGATTCCGGAGATCTCCTCCGGCACCCTGCCGGAGAGGGGATTCATCTCCCGGAGGACTCTTCACCGCCATGGTCGCCTCCGGAGTGATGAGTGAGTAGTTCACCCCTGGACTATGGGTCCATAGCGAGTAGCTAGATGGTTGTCTTCTCCTCATTGTGCTTCATTGTTGGATCTTGTGAGCTGCCTAACATGATCAAGATCATCTATCCGTAATACTATATGTTGTGTTTGTCGGGATCCGATGGATAGAGAATACCATGTTATGTTAATTATCAAGTTATTACCTATGTGTTGTTTATGATCTTGCATGCTCTCCGTTATTAGTAGAGGCTCTGGCCAAGTTTTTGCTCTTAACTCCAAGAGGGAGTATTTATGCTCGATAGTGGGTTCATGCCTGCATTGATACCTGGGACAGTGACAGAAAGTTCTAAGGTTGTGCTGTGCTGTTGCCACTAGGGATAAAACATTGATGTATGCGCATGTCTAAGGATGTAGTTGTTGATTACATTACGCACCATACTTAATGCAATTGTCTGTTGCTTTGCAACTTAATACTGGAAGGGGTTCGGATGATAACCTGAAGGTGGACTTTTTAGGCATAGATGCGATTGGATGGCGGTCTATGTACTTTGTCGTAATGCCCAATTAAATCTCACTATACTTATCATGACATGTATGTGCATTGTTATGCCCTCTCTATTTGTCAATTGCCCGACTCGTAATTTGTTCATCCAACATGCTTTTATCTTATGGGAGAGACACCTCTAGTGAACTCGTGGACCCCGGTCCATTCTTTAATACTGAAATACAAATCTGCTGCAATACTTGTTCTTTACTTGTTTTCTCTCGCAAACAATCATCTTCCACACAATACGGTTAATCCTTTGTTACAGCAAGCCGGTGAGATTGACAACCTCACCATGTTTCGTTGGGGCAAAATACTTTGGTTGTGTTGTGCAGGTTCCACGTTGGCGCCGGAATCTCCGGTGTTGCGCCGCACTACATCCCGCCGCCATCAACCTTCAACGTGCTTCTTGGCTCCCCCGGTTCGATAAACCTTGGTTTCTTTCGAGGGATAACTTGCTGCTCGTGCGCATCATACCTTCCTCTTGGGGTTCCCAACGAACGTGTGAAATACACGCCATCGGACTGCGGCTGGCCCCTGGTCCCTCCGAGCGACGGCCCGCAAAGACTCGGCACGCACGTCCGATGCTCGGTGCAAGGGCGTGCCACCCGACCTATACCTGGTCGAGGAAGGTGTTGGATGTGCCTCGCTTAGTTTCCTGCATGGCATACACATAAACATTAAATACGAGCCTCGATCGGCTCTCGGGTTGTCCCGTGAATCGGCTCAAGGAGCCGATCCACCCATGATCCGTACGAGGTGTACGATCGGATGGTGGTCCTGCTTGATCAAAATAAAGCTAAAACGACCTACTACGATTTAGGGTTTTCACCGCATAATCGGAACATCCTACTCGTGATTGAGTCTGGCGGCCACGCACGGTGATCGTAAGCCGACCCTAGACAAGGCCTAAAAACCAACACAAGGTTGATCCTCGGAACATCCTGTCTAGGGGTAGCAAACTACACCCTACGCGCCACTGGATCCTTCAACCCGTTTATAAGGCCTAACTATGCAGATATTAAACTAATCCTTGAAGAACAAGGAGCAATCATAACGGATCGGATCTACTAAATAATGATCAAGCGGGGTGCCACCCTTACACCTAAGATAGGTGTAAGGACGGCTAGATGTCTAAGGGTTGCACGACGACAGCATATGATACGATGAACAATGCTAACCCTAACACATCTATGATAACTACGTTGCTCGCCATCAAAAAGGCTTCGAGCACGAGCAACGCATGAACAACGAATAAACGTGTACTACCTAGATCGCAAGATGCGATCTAGGCAGCATGATGCTTACCCGGAAGAAACCCTCGAGACAAGGGAATTGGCGATGCGCCTAGATTGGTTTGTGGTGAACGTGATTGTTGTTTATTTCATAAACCCTAGATACATATTTATAGTCCGTAGACTTTCTAACGTGGGAATAATCCCAACCGGGCACGAGCCCAAACTCTATCTAACCGACACGTATCCTACTATGTTACAGATACACGGGCAAACTAGCCCAAACTTTGTATATAAGGCCGATTCATGTATTTCTTCTATGTATATTCTTCAAGCCCATCTTCAATCGCGGCCCACCTCTGATCCGATCAAATTCTGGTGATAACACGATCTCTATCATCTATTTTATCATATTTTTAAAGGAAATATAAATTACATCAGGTTTCTGCACCAACACTCAAGAGCTATTCATTACAATGAGGAATTGAGAATGCACACAGCCAAATTATTACAAAAGAAATAAAAATAAAAAAGAGCAATAAACAGAACTGTTGTGGCAAACATCAGCATGAACCACCACCGATGTCAACCAGAGGGTAACAGGAGAGGTGCTCCAACGGTAGTGCCTCAAGGACGACGACTTTGCACGACAAGGACTTCGCTGGATCCGACCACCTAGGCTAGATCATGGATTCTTATCACGAAGAGAAGTCTCAACAAACTTCAAACAATGTTGTCAACAAGAAAACTCCGTATGAATCACGTCATCGCCAGGTTCAACAATGAAAGGCCGACCTAGAGTTTTCAGCACTCGCTCGAGAGCTCTTTACAAATCACTTCTTCAACTCTATCCATTTCTCCTTGGGAAAAATCACATATTTTAAATTACACCCTCAGTTTCTTCCCCATCTTCTCTTATTTTAAGAATATTTTATTGCCTTAACAACATTTTATTAAACATACACATGACTATTAACAAACAAAAAATTCTTAGGAAATACATACAAGAAAAAATACATTCACAAATATGTGCATAAATGTTCAGCAATTCTCCTTCAAGTAAATATTTTGTGCATTTTTCCTCACCATTTTATGTCATCTGTTAAAATTTACGATACTCTCCTTCACATTTGAGAGTACTTATCCAGACTTCCATGCCAAAAAAATATGAATAAGAAAAATATTAAGCATATTTAAAATTCATGTCAATTTTTCTTTACTGTTGGTTATGTAAAATATTATCAAAATATAGGTTGTGTTGAGCAATAGTATATCAATAATTTATTGCATCATCAAATAAATTGCACCAATCACATAGCATTTGGGGACATTGGATAGCTAGAGGACCCAAGCAGGAGTGACCAAAAAATGAGTCTACCTAGATCACTTGGTTATGGGAGTAATTGTAGGGACCAACCACCTAGGCTTAAGTCCTTGTAAATGTGAATTTGGGTTCTTAGGTGTCATTTGAACAAAGAAAAAACTTTGGAATTTAAGGGTATATTATTCGAGAGAAAAATCGTTTGGTGCCTTTTGGAGCAAATGAATTAGGATCATACATTATTTCATAGGAGTACATCAAACCATTTACAAATGAATTGGAAACAAGTGTACCTTTTCCACGTGACATCCAAATGATCTCTTGAAGTTTTCATGTAGTTTTGGTTCTCATAGGAGATCCCATGTTTTCAGTTCAGGCTCTACAAACGGGGCAACAATGTTTTGAAGTTTTCATGTGGTTTTGCTTTATGTATGAATCTAGGATACATGGCATTTTAATTTTCTATGTTTTTCCTATTCCTTGTTGAGTCCCAACTTTACAAATGAGCCACACCACTGTCCCTCCGGGAATAAAATTACAAGTAAAAAAACTCATGAAAAATTGCACACCTTCAAGGGGTGCAATTTTAGACAACTTTAAGGACAACTTCAGATTGGAAGATTTTCATAGAAAATTTGCGGGATTTGGGTTTTCAAATACTTAAATTTATGTCAAATGCATTCATATACACCATGGTGCCCGGGCACCATGCATCATGACCATACAATTACATCGTCTGTGTTAGATGACATCGTAGGTGTATAAAAGAGAGAAATTACCTTCCTAATATCAAGAGGAGAGATAATGCACTTTCCAATTATCAGAAACAGACAAATTACTTCCCAGTTTGATGTGCAGATTTCCTTTTACGATTTATGGTGTCCAGAGACCATGATGCACTAGTTAGTGTACCTATATATATATATATATATATTTCAACAAGAACTCAAACCTTATTCCTTTTATTTGGCTACTCCAAGGGCTCTTCAAGAGACACATTTCAAATTCACCGGAAAATAATACAAGTAAAAATGTCATAAAATTTGTACACCTTCAGACGGTGCAGTCTTTGGCAATTTTAAGATCAACTTTAGATTGTAGGAATTTCATGAGAGCGACTAGGGTGTGCGCGCGCTGTGCTCCACGCCAGCACGCGGGATGGCACGCGCGGGACCTCGCTGGGCCGCTCCGCGTTTGACACATGTATGCGCTACAGTAGCATGTCCCCCGCGTCCAACTACCTCCATTTAAACGGTCTCCACGTCTACCTACCCCGCGTCATTAAAAAAGAGAAAAAAAACAGTGCACCGCGAGCAATGCACTGGCAGAACACTGCGCGGTGCAAAAATATCTAAGGCAGTCCAACGTGGTATAAAAAAGCAAATGCACGAACGGTGCACTATCAGGACACCGCGCGGTGCAAAGGGATCCAAGACAGTGCAATATGGTACCACAAAGCAGTGCACGGCGGTGCACTTCACGACATTATGCGGTGCAAAAGCGACCAAGCCAGTGCAACGCCATACAACAAGACAGTGCACGGTTGGTGCACTGCCAGGACACCGCGCGGTGCAAAAACGATTCAAGGCAGTGCAGCGTGTACAAAAAGGAAAATGCACGAGCGATGCACTACCAGGATACCTCATCGTGCAAAGGGATCCAAGGCAGTGCAATATGGTACAACAAAGCAGTGCACGGCGGTGCACTTCACGACATTGTGCGATGCAAAAGCGACCAAGGCAGTGCAACGCCGTGTGCCAGGACACCGCGCGGTGCAAAAGCGACTCAAGGCAGTGCACCGTGGTACAAAAAGACAACTACACGGGCGATGCACTGCCAGGATACCGCACGATGCAAAGGGAGCCAAGGCAGTGCAACATGGTACAACAAAGCAGTACACAGCGGTGCACTGCACGACACTGTGTAGTGCAAAAGCGACCCAAGGAATCAAACTTATCAAGATGAGATCTACTTTTGTAGATCTCGACATGATTAGCAGAGCCATGAAAACGAAACTTTATTTGGATACTCGGTTTGGAAGATATTTCAGTTTTCGTATTCGAATCTACGGAAAAAAGAGAAAAGCCAACCAGCGGCCTACTACGCGTCCGCCACGTGTCGAGCTAGGGATGATCCACGGGAGGCTTTAAACGCACCAGGCTGCGCCACTTGTCAGCGCGCGAAGCGAAGCTGAGCGTCCTCCCACGAAACGCGCCCTTTTTCTAGTAAATTCGGAATTTCATTGAAACTTAAATTTCTGTCGAGTGCACTCAGACACCGTAAACACGAGCACAAACCTCTTTTTTTATTCTTTGATAGGTCCAATGCTCTCTCTCTCAATTTTTTTAGGAGATTTGAAATTAGCAAAAACGATGTATAGAGGAGGCATGTTTCCAAGTAGAACAATATGAGGTATGATGATGCGCTAACAAACGAGAACATCGTTGCGAGAAGTCATAAAATAAATCCAGGTGTGGCGAGAGAATTCATTGATAAAAATAACATAGTAGCGATGGCCCCCCTTCGAAGCGAAACGAGTCGGTCCCTATACGTCAGAATAGACCAAGTCGAAAGGACGCTGAGACACAGACTCACTAGTAGGATAAGGTAACTGAGTCTATTTGTCAAACCTACAACCCTGACACCCTGAAGCGAGACATTTCCTGAGATAGGCTCTCAGAAGACCTCGATGAAGTAAGGATGACAAGCAAGAACCACAAAGGTGACCAAGACAATGACGCCACTGCTAAAAAGAGGCGACAGTGGAAAGAACAAGTACACGTGGATCAGGCGGTGTAGTGGTAGTAGAGGGAACATGAAGCCAATCAAGCTCCCAAAGGCCCTGGGAGTCATGGCACCGAGGACCAGCCCAACCAGTGCCCGAGTGTGAGCATCCTAGACAGAACAAGAATGAACATGAAGAATGACCGGACAACCAGAATCAGTAAGCTGAGCAGCGGAAAACAAGTTCATGGTAAGACGGGAACATGAGAAACATCATGAACAACAAAGTAGGAAGTAGAAAGAGTGCCACGACTAACAACAGAAAGAGAAGTGCCATCGGCAGTAAGAACATTAACATGGAGAGGAAGAGGTTGAAGAGAAGAGAGAGCGGAAGAATCAGGGGACATGTGAAAGGAAGCTCCCAAATCCAGAACCCACGAAGATGTACCCGACTGTGTAGAAGTATCAGCCACAGAGGCAGCAGTGCCCGTCGAAGAAGAGCTAGAGGAGGCAAGGAGGCGCCTAAGCCTCACAATGTCCTGGTCGATGAAGTCGGTGGTGGAGACCACCGAAGAGGGAGCACGAGGACCAGTAGATGCGGTGAGCGCGCCATTGCGCAAATCCAGCCGCTTCTCGAAGCAATCAGTCTCGAGGTGCCCGTGCATGTGGCAATATCCACACGGCTGACCAGAACGTGGGCGCCCACGGCCACGGAAAGGCTGAACTCCACGACTAGGTGGCGTGGGCAAGAGCGGAGGAGCACTGAAGAGAGTGGGCGCTGGTGCAGTGGGAGCCCGGGCAGCAAGGACATAGGGGACCCCAAGCAGGCCAGCACCACAGAGACGAGTCTCCTCAACTCGGAGCTCAGTCAACACCCATGAGATAGGGACACAGCCCTGAGAAAACAACTGAGCACTCGGGGGCTCAAACTCCGGGGCGGACCCGAGACAGGAACTCATGGATCCTATGAAACTCCACATCAGAATGCACAGTCCGGCAACACTGGCAAGTACCACAGATAACACTACGGAGAGAGTCAAGCTAGCGCCAAATTGCATCACTCTAGGTGTAGAAGTCATCAATAGTAGAGTCACCCTGCTGAAGATCATGCTCCTGACGCAACATCGATACATAGAGAGAATCCCCAGAAGGCTGATAGCGCTAACGAAAGTGAGACCACATCTCAGCAATAGTAGCAAGACTCATAAACTCAGAAGAAAACTGTGGCTGAACACTCTGAGAGAGAACGGTAGCAGCTCTGGCATCCTTATCACGCCACTGAGTAAAAGCAGCCAGATTATCACTATAGGGAGCAAGAGCCTCTGAATAAGCAAGTACCCGCTGCTCATATGCATCATCAGCAGCAGCCTCGGCAGTCTTGGCTGCATCCTGAGCAGCCTGGGTAACATCATCAACAATGGCATGTGGCACAAGCGGCGGGGTAGGAGGCACGAGAGCAATGGGGCGTGGCGGACATGAGACCTCGTTGGTAAGAACACCCCAAAGGCGAAGACCACGCATGTGGATGCGCATACAGGCAGCAAACTCCACATAGTTAGTGCCATCAAAAATCACCTAGCACTAAGGAATGCTAACATAGCCCAGAGAAGATGATGCCATACTGGTAGACTCAACTCTGAGATTTTTTTTGATCAACTCACATACAGATCTCAGATCTCAGGTATAGAAAGAACTCACTGCCAGAACACCGCGCGGTGCAAAAACGATTCAAGGCAGTGCAGCGTGTACAAAAAGGAAAATGCACGGGCGATGCACTACCAGGATACCTCATCGTGCAAAGGGATCCAAGGCAGTGCAATATGGTACAACAAAGCAGTGCACGACGGTGCAGTGCAACATAGTACAATAAAGCAGTACACAGCGGTGCACTGCACGGTGTAGTGCAAAAGCGACCCATGGCAGTGCAAAAAAAAGTTCGTCCAAACTTATCAAGATGAGATCTAGTTTTGTAGATCTCGACACGACTAGCATAGCCATGAAAACGAAACTTTATTTGGATACTCGGTTTGCAAGATATTTCAGTTTTCGTATTCGAATCTACGGAAAAAAGAGAAAAGCCAACCCGCGGCCTACTCCGCGTCCGCCACGTGTCGAGCTGGGGATGATCCGCGGGAGGCTTTAAACGCACCAGGCTGCGCCACTTGTCAGCGCGCGAAGCGAAGCTGAGCATCCTCTCACGAAACGCGCCCTTTTTCTAGTAAATTCGGAATTTCATTGAAACTTTGGAAAATTCATGTTATTATATACTTAAATTTCTATCGAGTGCACTCAGACACCGTAAACACGAGCACAAACCTTTTTTTTTCTTTGACGGGTCCAATGCTCTCTCTCTCAAAAAAAAAAAATTTAGGACATTTGAAATTAGCAAAAACGATGTATAGAGGAGACATGTTTCCAAGTAGAACAATATGAGGTATGATGATGCGCTAACAAACGAGAACATAGGTCATATTATCATATTAGAACTTTCAGAGTCCAATTTTGAGAGCATAGTACATCTGTACATAGGCAAAACAGGGACCAAGATGTGACATAACTAAACATGACGCATGGAAATATATATAGAATAAGATATATGGAGCCAACTCTACTAGCACATGGGCCCCAATTTTCGTCATCATCATCGGCACACACACACCACAGCTTTATTCTGAACGTATTCCATCGCATCGCGTTCATTTCTGCTCCGTGTGAAAATCAGACTTTGGGTCCAGCAGCAAGGATCTCCTCAGTGAGGGTGCTGTCCTCCCCGATCTTGTAGCTGGCGAACACCTCGAAGTTTTTCCCGAACAGGCCAGCCAGCTTCAGGAGCGTCTCCTTGTACGCGGCCTTGTCCGTCCACTGCACCCGCGCGAGAAAACCATTTGTGAGCAAGTTATATGGCGGAGAAAATGAAAATGGCTGACGGATGGATTGGTCAATGGTGAAGAGAGCTTACGGTGTTAGTCGGGTCGAGGATTTCAGACGGCACGCCCTCGATCGCAGTGGGGATCTCCAGGCCGAAGACCTCGGTCTTCTGGTAGTTGGCCGTGAGGAGCTCGCCAGAGTGGATGGCGTCGATGATCTTCCTGGTGTATGCCAGCTTGATCCGGTTGCCAACGCCATACCTGTGACAAACGCAGAGTAAGTTCATATGTATGATCATGGTGGCTGGACCTTGGAACTTGCAAATTGCAAACTGACTGCAACTTGGTTAGGGACAGTACCTTCCGCCGGACCAGCCGGTGTTGACGAGCCACCCGGTGGCGCCATACGTCTGCATCTTCTCGGCGAGCATGGCGGCATACTTGGTTGGATGGAGCATGATGAACGCCGCGCCGAAGCAAGCGGAGAAGGTCGCCTGTGGCTCCTTGATGCCGTCTTCTGTACCGGCAACCTGCAGTTAAGATGACAATATCAGATTCACATCCCTAAGGAACAAACCAAACTTTGAATGATTTTTACACATCTGAATTGCGATCTTACCAGAGCTGTGTAGCCGCTAATGAAGTGGTACATGGTCTGTGCCAGGTTCAGCTTGCTGACGGGCGGGAGCACGCCGAAGGCGTCGCACGCCAGGAGGATGACGTTCTTGGGGTGTGGCCCGACACACGGTATCTTCGCGTTGGGGATGTACTCGATGGGGTAAGCGGCACGGGTGTTCTCTGCAACATGATCAAGCCGGTTGCGATGTTATTACCATCTTAATTTGCTGCCAGTTCTATGATTTTTGCTGTGCTGATTCCTAATCAGTACTCTACCTGTGACAGATTTGTCAGTGTAATCGACTTCACGGGTGTGCTCGTCGAAGACGACGTTCTCCAGCACTGCAAGCAGAGTATTTCAACCGAGTGTAAGCCAGGGAATCATGATGTGCACAGTTAAATTGTTCAGAGAAAGAACATAGAAGAGGGTTCAGGCTGCTACCTGTTCCGAACTTGATGGCGTTCCAAATATCAGGTTCTTTCTCCCGGGAGAGGTCTATGCACTTGGCGTAGCAGCCGCCCTCGATGTTGGATACACCATTGTCACTCCAGCAGTGCTCGTCGTCGCCGATCAGAAGCCTGTTGTGATCAGTCGACAGTGTCGTTTTACCAGTACCTGTCGTGAAAATTTTCCAAAGTTCCAAAATCAGAAAATATATACAGTAAAGCTGTAAGAACACATTATCACAATTTACTTAGAGATGCGTGTGCATCATTTATGTATATGGATAAGCAAGCTCAGCCGTTGAGCAAGGCGAACGTCACGGCAGGTTTTGTTGCGGCCGGATGCATAATCCATGGATGACGCTATGGTACCTGACAGTCCAAAGAAGAGTGCGACGTCGCCGTCCCGCCCCATGTTGCAGCCGGAGTGGAGGGAGAGGATACGCCTCTTGGGCATGAGGTAGTGCATGACGCCGAAGAGTCCCTTCTTCATCTCGCCGGCGTACTGCGTTCCCAGGATGACCATCTCCCTCCTGCCGAGGTTGATGTCGACGCTGGTGGAGGAGGTCATGTAGTGCGTGTATCGGTTGCAGGGGAACTTGCCGGCGTTGTAGATGGTGAAGTCCGGGGTGCCGAACTCCTCCAGCTCCTCCTCCGTGGGGCGGATGCACATGTTGTGCATGAAGAGCGAGTGGTAGGCCCTGGCGGAGATGATGCGCACCTTGATGCGGTTCTCCGGGTCCCAGTTGAGGAACTGGTCGTTCACGAACACCTTGTCCAGCGAGTTGAGGTAGTCCACCGCCCTCTCCCTGTTGGTCAGGAAGGTGTGCTCGTCCATCTCGATGTTCGGCGAGCCCCTGCAATCAGAATTCAGAAGAGAGAGTTCAGTTAGCTGAAGAAGAACAAGAAGCAGAGGCACATGTTGACAGGCATGGGCCAGCGAGGGATGGTAGTGGTACTCACTTGCCCCACCAGAGCTCCTTCGCCACCGCCTCGTCCTTGACGATGCGCTTGTCCCTTGGCGACCGGCCGGTCTTGGCGCCGGAGAGCGTCGCCAGCGCTCCGCTGTCCGTGATGAACGACCCCTTCTCGTACTTGATCGCCTGCTCGTACAGCTCTGTTTTTGGCATGCGATCATCAGAACACACGATGTCTGAACAAATTTACTAGGCATGGAAGCTCCGCGTACCGGCAGGCGAGAGGTTGTAGAGGACATGAGTGAACTTGAGGGAGCTGTCGCTGACGCTGATGGTGGGGGCGACATGGTGGTGGTGGTGATGATGCGGCTTCGGCGCCGGCGCTGCGGCCACCGGCGCGACCTTGACGGCGGCCTCGCCCTTCCTTGCCGGGTCGCCCCTCACGACCTTGGGCCCGGTCTCACGGGTCAGCGAAGCCAAGGACGCGCTGCGTATCCCATCAGCGTCAGTTAATTTGCAGGTTAGAAAAACATTCAGAACTCCAAACAAAATTACAGCTACTTCACTTGTACGGTTCTACTCCACGTTGATTTTTGAGGTCGATCTTACTGAGATGTACTCCACTAAAATGAAATCTCGATGAGCAGTTGCATGAGGGAATCAAGGAACGATCTTCTGCAGTGCGAGTTGATCATTCAGGGTGCTGCAACTGCAACTGGCGGCGTAGATGGGTGGGTGTGGATACTTTTATGCGGTGCGATAAGAAGAAAACAAAATTTGAGTGTCCGTCATCTTGGCACTTGGATGCACGCAACGCAAGAGAGGTCACGTGAATACGCGCAACCATACCCAAAAGAGGTGGTGCGGGCTTTATTTCGATGACGCCGCTTTTGGTTGGAAAACGACCTAGTGACTAGTGTACAATTCCAAGCTGATCGATCGTCAGCACCACCCAACTTTTCTGCACTTGCTCCCTGCACTTTTGTGTTTTTCTTTGGATTTTATTTACATCTTCAGTTAAAAGTAGATTTGAACGTGCACCAAGGTTGGTGAAATTTAAGATTCAACAAAGAAGAAAAACATTACTATGTGTTCCTCGTTAGTTTATGGGCCAAAATGCAGAGGTTGGAGTAGGACCGAGCAGTGAGATGGCCGTCGTCCACGTGGCGGTCAAAGCCGAGGAAGTATCATCTTCTGTTCTTTGTTCATTCATTCTTTCAGAACACAGCAAAGCGTCGTCAAGCAGAGTATTTTTTATGTTAGTTTTGTTTTGCTTCATAGCAGGGTAATTTTATTTTGCTTCTTAGCAGGGTAATTTGAACCTTTGCATTCCATGGTTCCCCAATGACCGATCGCTTCTAGCAGAGCACCGGCAAAACCAGAATTAGAAGCATAATACGGAGGCGAGAAGATTAGCGAACCTGATGGACTGCAGCTGCTGCGTGCGGCGGCCCTCCTCGGAGATGGCGGCGGCGAAGGGCGAGACGGCGGCGCCGTCGGCCTGCTTGATGGGCGTGGTGGGGGCGGAGCGCTTCCGCTGCATGGAGTGCAGCTCGTCGATGTTCTGCGCCCGCACCGGCGCCGAGCTGTCGTCGTGGCAGATCCCGTTCTCGTGCTTCTTCTTCGCCGCCCCGCCGTTGGTGTCGATCCTCGCCAAGCCGTTCGGGGTCGCCATGGCCGCCTTCTCCTCCCCCTGTCACCCCAAAGAAGAAAACAGCAATCACATTAGCGATCCTACCACCATTGGCGCAAATTGCTTGCGAATGGAATCAATCAGGGGAAGACAGAGGTGACACGCACGAGATGAGAACAAGGGTACGTGCGCAGTAGGGGTGGCGGTGGAGACGATGGCACGAGCTAGTGAGGGAGATGTGGGCAGATGGGTCGAGCCCGGGGAGGCTTATAAAGGGCTCTCGGAGCTACTAACCATGGTTAGGTCTATGGTGACCTGACCACACACCCGGGTTGGTGATAACGTCGCTGGTTGCGTTGCGGACTTCCGGAGTCGGGGGAGCTTGTGGTTAACGCGCGCGGGAGCTGGAAATCACCACCAAAGTTCATGGCGCGCACAAAATGAGTTCAGATGTACTGGGTGAATAAACTGCCGCGTAGTTGTGGCCCAGAAAGGGATTGCGGTTTGTGGTCTAGGGAATAAAACGCTTGGACTAGGCAGTTAAGACCTGTCCTTAACATGGGATGATCTTGAATGGGATGGGCCGGGATCTATAGTGGTTTTTTTTTTAGAAAAAAAGTCACATTTCTTCTCAAATTTTTTAGTTGTTGGCCCCTTTGGCGATTCGGCGACAGGGTTCTTGAATGGGAGGAGATAATAACATGATTTCTAAAGCACATGAACATGAAAACGTTGGAGGGTACGATTTGAACCATATAAAACTGAAGACACTAGGTGAGGGAGTATTTGATGCATCACAAGGAAATAACAAATAAATTAAATATAATGTTTTTTTAGATCCAAAAAAGTTAAATATAATGTGACACGATGCATTTTTTTTCTCTACAGTAATGTGCAAAGAAATATTACGATTTCCTATGGATCCGATCATACAAATCAAACTACCTACAAATGGAGGATTTCTACAAATTAAATCTTCCAAAACTCCCATTAAATTATACTGAATAAAAAACGGTTAGTGGATGAAACGGTTTATCGTGAATAAGAATGGAATTTCTCAAACCTGCTTGCTACAATTCATGATAAATTGGGGTTCATTTCAAGGAACGGTATAGATGGATGACATTTTCTCTGTAGCTTCACATACATGCACCACAGTGACCCCTATTTTCCTTGCATTGATTTGTTTATGTAGTGGCAATTATCCAAATTGGTTTATGTGAAGGTTATTGGATTTTATTTTATTTCCCTGCTACAAAAAAATATGTAATCTTGAAATAATAGGCTTTTGCCTTAATTTTTTTATAAAGGGAATATATTAATATCGGGAGATACCAAATGCACCTAGCCTCTGCAACAACGCAATACCCTAATGATAGTACGGATGCACACAACAAAAAAAACTAAGAAACAAATAGGCTTTTACCTTAAATATACCAATAAACTATGTGCCTGCAAATTTGGGCCTTCCCAAGTTTCCATGACTACTAGGTGCATCAAAGTCCAGCCCTAAACGTTGTGGAAAATAACACCATCACATTTTTTTTGCAGGTAACAGAATGGCAGATTAAATACATAGATATATCATGCATCTATAATGCCACAAATCTCAAATCAAACTCGGCGTATGGTTCGAGGAAAAAAAAGCTAATATGGTTGTCAACTTGAGAATATAGTACCTTGATTGCTGACCTTACTTTATAATCTATTTTTGAACAACCTTACTTTATAATCTGTTGTGGAAACTTGGTCATCACGGTAGTAAAAAACTATATAAAAAGTTTTAATTTGTTATAGAAACTGGATAATCATAATCTACTGTCATGCAAAATGAAGCCTTGGCCTTGCCGTACTAGTTGATGGAGTCGTGCGCCTGTTAATTTTGTACAAGCGACACTGGAGATCAATGAGCGCGTGTCACTGATAAACATATTCACATTCCATGGGCAAATTCAAATAATAACCACGGGGACCCGCAAAAAATAGTAACCATGGGGACTCAGTTATAAATACTAGTATATAATTTTCTTTAGAACTGAAACATAGTAGGAGGTGTAGCTCGCGCATTAACCTGATCGATGAAGTATATTTACCATAAAACTATTGAATTCACAATACACTCCATCATTTAAAAATGGGATTTACCCACCTGGTTATCATCTACATGGCCAAGTCGCTAGTTAGGTTATTATTACTACAGTATATTGATTATGAAATCCTCTGTCACTAGCATTATCATTACAGATAATCTGACCACCTATGTGCATGATTTGTTCCAGCTGCTATCCAACCTCAAGATAACCCACAAAAATACAGTATACACGCCGACTTGGCGATCAGCTCAATATGTCATACTCCGTATAAAATTATAAGACCAGATTAGGTGTGTCAACGTTTGATCGAGTACTGGCTTAGCTAGCTAGCGTCGTGCGTTGCAGTTGTAGACGCGTGCATGAGATGGATGGATAGGGACGACAACCGATTGCCCCTTGTGAAAACTATGCACCATAACAATCTGTTATCTGCTTAACATGTAGTACTACTGCTTGATATTTTAAAAAAGCAATACAGAAGTCAGATCTGGGAGCAACATCCAGTTCAGAATAATACTAGAGGATTCAGTCTAAAAGCAAGGAACTTGCGCTGCAATCCCAAGTCAACCAAATTTAGTATTCATTGATTACTTTGACAAGTGCTCGTCGATCCTCTCCGTTCATTCCTCTTACTTTCTTTTCTTTTGTTTGTCTACTATCGGTCCTTTTCGTCGATCGCTCTGATCGTCCAGTTACTGGCTGATAGCTTTTGTGATAAGATCTTTCTCAAGATTTCGACGAGCCATCAGGATACTACACCGTGAAGCATGGAGGGAGGGTAGTAAACCAAGCCATTCGCTCGAGGAGGTAACCAAGTTGGTTCCGCGAATCCCAGTCGATCTGAATAATCTAATGCAGTGTGAGATTACGTTCCATTCGGGGCATGAACTTTCTGAACTCCACTACTGAATTCTGTTCGCTGAAGGCAAATGGAAGTGTGAAACTCATTTGACTTTCAGATAAGCTCAATTTCTTCCCTCCATTACTGACTATCGCAAAGCTAGGGGAGCTAGGAGGATTTATTTGCTGCGTTTAAATATGCATTCCTTGTTGTATGAGGTCACGTATTTCGATCCATAGGAAAATGAGGTGACATAAGGATAAGGGAAAAAATAAAAGGTGGTGATGGATATATACTTGCGTGCACTGCACCGATCCTTAATGCTAGTACCATTGTCTGACCTGTTTCACGCATAAGCGAGATGAAGGATCCTGGAAATGCTTGTTTTCCTTGAGTACCGTACAGCTGGGAGGTGCATGACCATGTGCAGCATCATCTGTTTCTTTTACCAGTTCGCGTTCAAATTCCCAGGGGCAGATCTGAATTTTTCTATGATTTTATCCGACGCTAATCCCTGTCATACGCGCCGTGTCGGCGTGGCACACCGTCCGGTCTAACGTTATCCTCTGAACTCAACAACTGGATGCTTAGATGTGGCTGCGTCGATCTGTATCCATGACTTGAACTAGTCCTAGTTATCTCCAAGTAGGTAGCACGAACCTGCATGCTAAGTAGTGCCGACGTGCACTTGCCCCTTGGTATCAGTAAGCAATGGGAAGAGAAGAGTTCGCTCAAGCTATGTACCGGCAACTAGGGAGTGCACATGTGTTAAATTGTTTGGTCAGATGTTTAACAGGGCCCCTTGATAAAAAAATATTGTTTTTAGGGTCGTTGCCGACTGGTGCGCCACGAATCATAAGAGATTATTATATTTTTCTAGCAGACGATTTGATAAATGGTCTATTTTTTTTTGAATGAGTATGGTCTATTTTATTGACCAACTAAATAAATTACATTAGATAAAAAAACATTAAGAAAAGAACAAAAAATTATACCTCGACAAATTCAATTGTTAAAATAGCATGTCACTATTTCCATCAATTCAGATTATTAGTTGAGTTGGTTAGTGCAATCAATACAATATCACTACAAAATAACACGAGAGCGTGGCGTTCTAAATGTTGTGCCACACCCGTAATCGCAGCGCCCGAGCTAGCATCGAAAAAGAAGCTACCACACATGAATGTGTCTTGGAAATTACATACCCGACACTCTTTTTGTGTGGCACATTGTGCCTTCTCGTACGCGGCACAACGACTGAAACGCATTGGTACATTAATAGATGGCGAATGATTTAGTGTCATGCTCAGATAAGTTATGGCGCATTCAGTGTATGTTTTCACGGCAGAAAAGTTAATCACCACATTAGTGCTAAGAAATATTATTCCATTACAGTTAACAAATAGAGAATTCAGTTTATTAAGATTATTTTTTCCATTCAATTACATCAACTTACACTACAATCACTTACCTCATTCAATGGGGCTGATGTACAGTTTGCTAATAAAAAGGAGAGAAATACCTAATATCTTGAGCCCCTCTCTATTCAGAAAATATATATCTAAAATACTGACTAAAAAGCAAAATCCTAGATCTATTGAGAGCATCTCTATTCTACACAAAAACTAAAAAAATCAAGTAGCCGAAAATCACGGGTAAAAAAATAAATCCATGAAGAAAAGTTTATTGTTCAGAGAGTCTGACATTGGGGACCCATCTGCCAACAACGTCCTCAACTTACACAACTTACAAAGACGGGGAAGGGATCGAAAGAAAAAGTCAACTAGACAGAAATAAGGGATCGAAAATAATCTAAGAAATGAAACGTTATTATACAAAGGGGCTGACATATGGGATCCATTTGCAATAGCGTACTCAACCTTAACCAGGTGACAGGGGTTCGAAAGAAAAAATCAACTAGCTAAAAAAACATTGGTAAAAATTAATCCAAGTAAATAAACGTTATTGTCCAGAGAACCCATCTGCCAGCAGCGTCCTCAATGTTAACAAAGCGGCAGGGAATCAATCAAAAGAAAAAAGCAAATACTAAGAAACCATTGGTAAAAAATAATCCAAGAAAGAATAGTTTATTGTACAGGGAGGCTGACATTAGGACACATCTTGCAGCAGCTTCACCAACGTTACAAAAACGGCAGGGGATCCAGAGGAAAACCAAGTAGCCATAAATTAGGGATCAAAATTAATCAAATAAAAAAAGTTTATTAGATCGAAGTTCATTCCCAACTAGAACCCCCAATTCCAAAGAAGAAATGGAGAAACAGAGTCAGGAGATCCTACGATGCAGGGGACAAGATGGTTGGTGAGGTGAGCACAAACATTTTTCATTGCAATCCATGTCGTTGTGGTTACACCAGACTACATATGAAGACCGTTTATTCCAAAGTTTTGTACAGAGAGGCTCATATGTGGGACCTGTCTTGCAGCAACATCCTTAACGTTAACAAGACGACAGGGCATTGAAAGAAAAAAAAAGTCAAGTAGCTATAAATCATGGGTCAAAAAAATCTAAGAAATGAAACATTTATTATTTAAATAAGCTGACATCGAAAGAAAAAATCAAGTAGTGATACATGCATTTTACATCATCAATATAGATACTTATATGATTAGTTTTGAATAATATTTGTCATGATCGCCATTATTTATGTCTTTTTAGTTGATTTATGGAAGTTTTTACAAAATTTCTTTCATTGCTATTTAATTTCTGGGAGGCATAAAACCTTCATTTTCGTATTTTGCTGTTTCAGGGATCTTCTGGACACCTAAAAATTAAATGAAAAATGCCTGATCAGTTTTTCATTCAAAAGAAAGACAATTGGCCAAAGTAGTACGAGATGGGAGCTACGAGGGCAAAAAGAGGCCAGGTGGTGCCCCCCTTCGTTGGGCGCGCCACCTGGGCCCATTAGGGCCTTGAGCACAGTCTTGACCCCTCCTTTTGACAATGCCTCCGTCGCGCAAAAAAACATATGCCATAATTTTCCCGAGATTTACAGAGATGGCGGCGGAGGTGAAAGTCCTCTCCTACTCCTGGAGAGGGTAGATCCTACAACACCAGAGCCTTCGGTGAGGAGGAATCGACGTCATCGTCATCACCACTCCTCGTTGGCGTAGGGGCAGGCCTCTACATCAACATCTCCATCAACACCATCATCATCACCATCTCCATCTCCGAGATCCCTTCATCCTCCTCATAGTTTCTGATTGATTGAACCCCGGATATCGTTGAAGTGTTATTTGCATGATTGTGATTGGCAACTTCTTTTTATTTGGTGGAGAGATTATATTTTCAGATTAAGTTGTAATCCATATGCCTCTGATCCATACCATTTTTGTCACTTGTGAGTAGATCTCCATGTCCTGAGGGCATATGATGAATTGGCTATGATTTCCCTGTAACATGCAATGAGTATTTGTTCAAGTCTTTATCTTTTATGTGGTTCTAAGAAGGTTTTATGCGAATGTCGATTGAATATTACTTCATCTATATGGGCTCATATGGCTACACTTTGATGTAATAATCTGGGTTGGAAGGGATGAAATAATAGAAACCGTTTTCCAGTACTTTGAGTTGCATTAGAGTGGTTTATGTCGGGGACCAATGAACTAACTGCTATGGTGGGACATTTATGTCTTAATAATTCCTATACGTTCTCATGAAAATAGCTTTAGGATCATTATTGACATAGGCATCCCAAATGGGCCTGCCAAAG